>NW_011494510.1:184773-187652 GCF_000754665.1 Bison bison bison
CAGCGTCTGGAGCTGCTGAGGCGTTGGAGCTGCAGGCGGAGGTAGGAGGGGGCCTCCGGGTCGTGGGAATCTGCTGAAGCCCGCCATTGTGGGCACACCTGGTCCATGCAAGACGCTCAGTATCTCAAGAGCCGGCAAGTGTGGGGGTGAGCTGACCCGCTGGCGGAAGCGTGTGCGTGGAGTGACCTAGGCTGCTGGAGCCGACCCGCTCTGGGATGCGCTGGAGGCCTTGGTTCTCTGGGGCCTGCCCAGAGCCTAGTGCCATGGTGACATCCTGGGCCTGCTGGACTGGCAGGTACGGAAGGGGCAAAGCGTAGCGGGGAGGCCTGGAGTTGGGAGATGCAGGATGAGCCAGTTTCTTGATTCACCGACACCGGCTTTTGGTCTGGCATCATAGAGGCTTTGTAGGGCCTAGGACCGGAGAAGGCAATGGCACCCCACTGCCTGGAAAATCCTATGGATGGAGGAGCCTGGTAGGCTGCAGTCCATGGGGTCGCCGAGGGTCGGACACGACTGAGCGACTTCCCTTTCACTTTTCACTTTCATGCATTGGAGAAGGAAATGGCAACCCACTCTAGTGTTCCTGCCTGGAGAATCCCAGAGATGGGGGAGCCTGGTGGGCTGCCGTCTGTGGGGTTTCACAGAGTCAGACATGACTGAAGTGACTTAGCAGTAGCAGCAGCAGCAAAAAAATGTATCCACTTCTATCTGAGTGAATCTTAAGAAGATCAAGTGAAATAAGGGGTGTGTAAGTGCTTTATAAATAATATTTTTAAATTATGATGCCATTTTATGTCTACTGACACATCAAGAACCAAGCAGATCTGCTCAACTCTGCTTCCAGCTCTCTCCTCTGCCGTGCAGTGCATCTCGTTCAATAGTCTTAACACATACATGAATGCCATATAATGCTTTGCCTCCTTTATGGATGAACACTGGCTATATCTAAATGGTATCTATATTTCCTTTGAATACTGCAAACTGGTATTTGATCATTTCATTTTTCTACACAAGATGAAACATTATGATTTTCAATAATCCGTAAGACAGACATTTGTTTCCTTTGTGAAACTGTACCCTTCAATGATTATTCTTCACATTAATCATAGTAAAAGCAACGCTTAAGGTAATCTCTTTCTTCCTGCAGATAATAAATGTCTGCTGTTGACAGAACAAGTGTGGAAAGGTGAAAAGTGGGGTGAGCTCTGTGTGTTTGTGAGATAAACAACTGTCAGCCTCTCTGAAGAGTGCTATGAGCATGTGAGGCCAAAGTTGCCTTTTTACATAACGATGACAATAAAACTAATTTTTCTCTGACTGATGATTCAAAAAATTTTTCACTTTGGTTATGTACCCTATAATTTCCATCCAGAAATCTAACTTTATTAACTGCCTATAAATGCATAGCTCATTCTGTTAAACATTGATGAAAATACCATCTCAAATTGCATTTATAGCTTCTGTTCTTAAAATCATTGGTAGCGTTTTGGTCCACTGAAGTGTAAGAAAACCTAATTGTCTCCTCACCAGAAATTACTGAGACTGTAACTAAATGAGATATCTTGCATAAGAGTTTAACTAGGATACAAAAGGTATAAAATTAAATTTCAATAAAAATAAGTATTTTCAAGTAACATTCCTGGGGATACACTTTGATGGTTATAGAACAATGAACTCCTCTTGATATAGCTTGTAAACCATGAAGAAAACAGGACTGACTTTTATTACTGTAAGTTCAGTTCAGTTGAGTCACTCAGTCGTGTCTGACTCTTTGTGACCCCATGAATCTCAGCATGCCAGGCCTCCCTGTCCATCACCAACTCCCAGAGTTTACCCAAACACATGTCCATTGAGTCGGTGATGCCATCCAGCCATCTCATTCTCTGTCGTCCCCTTCTCCTCCTGCCCCTATCCCTCCCAACATCAGGGTCTTTTCCAATGAGTCAACTCTTCACATGAGGGGACCAAAGTATTGGAGTTTCAGCTTCAGCATCAGTTCTTCCGATGAACACCCAGGACTGATTTCCTTTAAGGTGGACTGGTTTGATCTCCTTGCAGTCCAAGGGACTCTCAAGAGTCTTCTCCAACACCGCAGTTCAAAAGCATCAATTCTTCAGTGCTCAGCCTTCTTCACAGTCCAACTCTCATATCCATACCTGATCTGCCTCTTGAGAAACCTGTATGCAGGTCAGGAAACAACAGTTAGAACTGGACATGAAACAACAGACCGGTTCCAAATAGGAAAAGGAGTACGTCAAGGCTGTATATTGTCACCCTGCTTATTTAACTTATATGCAGAGTACATCCAGAGAAGGCAATGCACCCCAATCCAGTATTCTTGCCTGGAAAATCCCATGGATGGAGGAGGAGCCTGGTAGGCTGCAGTCCATGGGGTCGCTGAGAGTCGGATACGACTGAGCAACTTCACGTTCGCTTTTCACTTTCATGCATTGGAGAAGGAAATGGCAACCCACTCCAGTGTTCTTGCCTAGAGAATCCCAGGGACCGGGGAGCCTGGTGGGCTGCCATCTATGGGGTTGCACAGAGTTGGACACAACTGAAGTGACTTAGCAGTAGCAGCAGCACAGTACATCATGAGAAAGGCTGGGCTGGAGGAAGCACAAGCTGGAATCAAGATTGCAGGGAGAAATATCAATAACCTCAGATATGCAGATAACAACCCCCTTATGGCAGAAAGTGAAGAAGAACTAAAGAGCCTCTTGATGAAAGTGAAAGAGGAGAGTTAAAAAGTTGGCTTAAAGCTCAACATTCAGAAAACTGAAATCATGGCATCCGGTCCCATCACTTCATGGGAAATAGATGGGGAAACAGTGGACACAGTGTCAGACTTTATTTTTCTGGGCTCCAAAATCACTGCA
>NW_011494510.1:187752-188147 GCF_000754665.1 Bison bison bison
ACGCCAGGCTTCCCCTTCCATCTTCCCTGTCCAACTCCTGGAGCTTGCTCAAACTCAAATCCATCGAGTCGGTGATGCCATTCAACCATCCCATCTCCCGTCATCCCCTTCTCCTCCCGCCTTCAATCTCTCCCAGCATCAGGATCCCTTCAAATGAGTCAGTTCTTCACATTAGGTGGTCAAAGCATTGGAGATTTCAGCTTCAGTATCAGTCCTTCCAATGAATATTTACGACTGATTTCCTTTAGGATGGACTGGTCGGATCTCCTTGCTGTCCAAGGGAATCTCAAGAGTCTCCTCCAACACCACAGTTCAAAAGCATCAATTCTTTGCCGCTCAGCTTTCTTTATAGTCCAACTCTCACATCCATACATGAATACTGGAAAAACCATAGC
>NW_011494510.1:188247-194833 GCF_000754665.1 Bison bison bison
TCAAGATTGCAGGGAGAAATATCAATAACCTCAGATATGCAGATAACAACCCCCTTATGGCAGAAAGTGAAGAAGAACTAAAGAGCCTCTTGATGAAAGTGAAAGAGGAGAGTTAAAAAGTTGGCTTAAAGCTCAACATTCAGAAAACTGAAATCATGGCATCCGGTCCCATCACTTCATGGGAAATAGATGGGGAAACAGTGGACACAGTGTCAGACTTTATTTTTCTGGGCTCCAAAATCACTGCAGATGGTGATTGCAGCCATGAAATTAAAAGATGCTTACTCCTTGGAAGGAAAGTTATGACCAACTTAGATAGCATATTCAAAAGCAGAGACATTACTTTGCCAACAAAGGTCTGTCTAGTCTAGTCAAGACCTTTATTTCATGTTCATTTTAACACCCTACTTTATGGTTTCCATTGATTGCCTCATTTAATTGTGCTGGAAATTAAGTAAGTTAGGTGTCACTATAAAACATCTTATCAGATTTTTAAAAAAAACATTGCTTAGATGTGGGAAATGTAACTCACACAGGCCATGAACTTTTCTCATGTTTTCATAAATGTTATCATTATTAAAGGTAAGTATGTTTTCTCTATTGTACCAATCTAGATGATACCAAAAAATTTTAATGGGCTTTAAGTAATTTTTTTAAAGGAGCTTTAACAATTTTAAAAATAATGTTTTGTTCAAAGTGCCACACATGTACCACTGAAATTTCTAAATTCTAAAATTTATTTTTAAATTTCTAAAGTTCTATATTTCATAATCATATATGTACAGTAGTATCCCTTTCTAGTCCTTGCACTGTTTAGAAAACTCTTACACATTCTAGACCCAGATCCATGACTCAGACCAAAGAAGTTCATTTCTGGGCCGACTTCCATAACCCCTATGAGTAAAGATTATCACTGCCCTACCCACACATGCACCCCACCCACATACACACACTCTTCATGTAACAAACTGCATTGCGTTTAATAATCATAGAACAAGCTATTTATCGCCTCAAGCCCCCTGGAAGATACTTCAGGGAAGTGACCATTTAGCGTTAAATATTCAGTGCCTAGTAAGATGTCTGGCACATCATGGTTATTAAATTAATATTTTATTAATTAATTATACTTAAATAAATAACAGCTATTAGTTAAATAATTTGTAATTAATTAAGTAAATAATTGGTTCATGCCAAATTAAAATATCATAGTATTTTTATATCTCTGAAATAAATATATTTATAAATGAAGATTTTAGCTGGTGGATAAACAAGAAAATGCAGGTATAATCAAAGAGGAAATTGTTAATATCTAAATAAATAATGTAGTCAATAAAAAGGTAGATGCATCTTCAGTTTAATCATACTGCTCATTTTGTGGCCAAGATATATGGATGTTTTTAGATGTCTTCTAATATGTCTGGAAGTGAAAAAACTGCCAGATACAAATAACATGATTGCATTTTGATGAATATATAAGTGAGTAAATGGATGGATAAATGTAGAAATTAATTGATAAAATTCTTATATAGAGTGAGATATATAGCTTAGTACTAATCACTGTGGAAATCAGACTTATTAAACAAGAGATTTCCTTCAAGAAATAGAATAATACACAAAGGTCAAGATAGATTAAACACTATTAAACATATAAACATTACTATTGATAGCAATGAGATGGCCATGTTTCTTTTCTGTTATGCAGAATATTAACATGATGTCCTTCTTAAATTATATATTAATTTAGAAAATTGAACAGTTAAATATTTGTATTGCTTTAAAGGAAAAATGAGTTTCAGGGAAGACTGAGAGCTATTTAATAATAATGACTAATCTTTCATTCACCAAAGTTAACCTTTGTAATAATGACCACTCTGTATCATAGATACCTTCGTGTTTTAGTGTATGATCTCTGATCTATAAATGAGGTAATGGGCTTAATTCATGTATTGTAGCACACTTGGATAAAAAAGGTTTTCAGAGGAATTAAGTGACTTTCTTGTGGCTTTACAGTTTATAAAAGATAGAGGTCTGTGTGGATGTAACCATGAAGACAATAAAGACAGGTAAAAAGGAGACAAACAAAAGAGAGGGAGAGAGAGGAATTATGGTGTGTTCAGGATCAGAAAACACTTTATATCAGACAAATGTTATGCATGAGATAAATCCTAAAGGATAAGAATAAATCCACTAGGTAAACAAGAATGAGGAGGAAGAATTCAAGAAAGGAAGAGGTATAAACACATAGTCACAAGGGAGAACTAGGGAACTTCTCAAGCTCTGTTACCTTAAGCAAAGGGTAAGGGTACCTTAACCTTAAGCAGGTTAAGGGTAGAGAATTAGGACCAGTTGCAGAGGGTGTTTTTCGCCATGCTGAACTTCTCACATGTCACTTTGTTATCCTTGAAGAATCAGAGAAAGGTACTGAGCAAATGATTCTGGTGTTCTAGAAAGGTTGCTCAGATACTCTGAGTAGCCTAGATGGAGAGATGGTGGTGAATTAGGTGATAAAGGAATCAGTTAGGAGGATATTGTAAAAGGCCAGGTGAAAAATTGACAGGAGAAATTAATAACTTTCTTAATAAAGATCTGAACTATGGCAGTACTTGTGGGATAAAGAGAAGACAAATGGGAAATAACTTAGCAGGTAAATTAGATATGAATTAAGAGTCACTTTTATGCTGTTAAGAAAAGGAAGGAGATGAGACTTCCCTGCTGGTCCTGTGGTTAAGAATTCCACTAGCAATGCAGAAGGAAATGGCAACCCACTCCAGTGTTATTGCTTGGAGAATCCCAGGGATGGGGGAGCCTGGTGGGTGTCATCTATGGGGTCACACAGAGTCAGACACGACTGAAGTGACTTAGCAGTAGCAGCAATGCAGGGGATGCAGGTTTGATCCCTGACCTGGGAACTCAGTTGCCCAGCAACTGAGCCGGTATGCTCTGGAGTCCATGCCTGTGCCCCACAAGTGATCCCGCATGCCACAACTGAGACTCGATGCAGCCAAATCAATCAATCAATCAATAATTTAAAAAAGAAAAGGAAGAAGAAAGTTAGAATATACCCTGAGTTTCCATATTAATGGTAGTGGGAACCCTCACTATTAAAAAGAACTAGGCACATGTCAGAAGTTAAAATATCCTGGCATTCTAATCATGTTTACAACTGCATATTCATCTTTTAATTTAAGAATGTGTAAGATATTTCAAACCATTTTGTCAGTGGTGATCAGATATCTCTGATGCTGCCGAAGAGGGAAAAGAAATTGGAAATATTTCTAGCTCATCAAGTCTTTTATTCTGAAACTTAATCAGTGTTGGCTTTTCAAATTTGATTTTCTAAGTACATTTTTATTCATCTTTATGGATCGATTGTCTGAATTATGCACAAGGTGCTTTTTTTTTCCCTTCCAAATTGTTGTGGTGATTTTGCCACCATTAATTTATAATCCACTAGTTATCTTTATCACTTTTCCATGATTTAGTCCATCCAACCTTTTAAAACAAACCCACTCCCATCTATTCCTAAGCATGCACTCAACTCCCAATGCTAAATATTTCTCAGTAAAAATAAGTGTTGAACAGACAACACTTTACCAAAGAAGAATTTACAGTAAGAGAAAAGAGAAGGAATGAAGAAAGACAAACCATGACCTCTATAATCTTATGAATCAGCTACAAGCAGTTTATACCAGAAGATGTATCAGAAACTCTCTAACTTTGCCTTATGTTTTCCATTATATACCTGGCTGGGAAATGATACATTTGTGCACAGTTATTTCCTTTGCTTCTTTAATTTTTTAAAATACTCTATGATAAGGATACTTGGTTGCTTGTTCAGAGTTTTGAGTGGGGTTTTACTGCTTTGGATTTAGTTTGTTTGACTGGGTCCCTGCGATCATCATTTGGCTTGCAAGAGGACTCCCTTAGTTGTTGAGCTCTAAGAACTTGATGTATAGAGATGTCCGAGTTAGTTTTAAATTGTCATGCTCTATGAAACAACCAGGAACACTAATTGTGAACCTAACACATGATACTTCTATTTGTGTAAAATGTACAAAATGTTCCTTACCACTTTGACATTTTAGTAATCACTTAGTGAAAAAGTCTTGAGCAAATCATACGGGAAGATAGTTATCTTCTGTCCTTAACAAATCTGACTGCTTTGGAAATAATCAACTCATAAATATTTAGCTAATATACACCCAGAGCAATGGATTGTGCAAAATTAAATGCCTCATTGAAACAATTAATTTCAAATGCTATGATTTATTGAGCACACTTTACTGGAAATTTAATAGAAATATGGACTCAAAGTAAATTAAGCAGAGGATGTTTGCACTGTCTTGATTTCTGGCCAACATATATTCTTTCTTACCCTGCAGGTGAACCTCAAGAAAGAGCAAACTTCCAGGAAAGCTCTCTAATAGAATCTGTAGGTCAGAGTTTGATGAGAGGAGGCAATGGCCACAGATTGTTTAAAAAAAATAACTAAATAAATTAATAAACAAAATGAAGTAATCCTTTCATATTTCTCATACCTCCTGCAGTTATGCTCTCAGGGAAGAATATGCCACTTCAGTAAAAGCTTGTCATCATTAGTCCATTTCAAAAGGATACAGCTCATGCTTCTCAGAGCATCAATAACCAAATATATCCCCGAGGCATCTCTGAAACATTCAGTCTTGCAATTTCCCGTAAGCTGATTTGTGATTAAGCTTTAAGGAAGTATTTTATACAGCAGTGGAAGGCCGTGTGAACAGTAAGGAAAATTTGGATGGAAAGCTGAAGGGTGAGCATGGAGCGAGGGTGAAAGAGGAGTAGAAGGTGCTGGAAAGGTGCGTGCTTAGTGTCTTGGGTTAACCCGATACAGTTGGTGTAACACAGAGGACACCGAAGTGGGACTCTAAGGACCTGAGTCCTAATCCGAGCTGAGCTGTTGTCGATTCAAGAAAGCCACTTTCTTGTGTGGCAGACTCAGTTTTCTCACCAGAGAAATGAACTGAGACAAACTGGCCAGATAATTCTTCCAGATTTCTTTCAATTCAGGCACTCATTAACGTTCTGATTTTATCCTGGAAGTTATTTTCCTCAATTTTGTACAAGTCGATATTCTTCTAAAAAGGTTTAGACCCAACTGTAGCTGATTTTCAATTTTCAAATATTTATTAATGATCAGTGAAGAACCAGATGAATCTTGCCTTTGGCATTTGTCTCTTTTGTATTCATAAATCGGACATTTCTAAATCAAACCAAACTCTCTATCTGACTTTTGTTATAATTTCTGAAACATGTTTTGGTAATAAATCATTTCTCAAAAATACTTTGCGTCACATTTCCAAACTTAACACTGATGGCAGAGCCTGGATTTCGTTGTTATTCTGTAACTGGGGTGCAATACCAATCCTGTCTCAACAGTCAAATATCCTAAGCATAAGATGAGAGGCATCAGTTTTATCTGATGTTGGTTGAGTGTGTTCCTATCAGACACAGAGTGATGGCCTTTTCCTAATGATGACTGAATGTGCATAGACTATTTGTTCTCAGTGACCTTGGCACTTCCTGGAATTAGTGAACATAAACCAATATGGGTTCCTTCATGATTTAATGATGCTGCTCTTCAGTTTACCTAAAGGAGAAACTTGTTAGTCTCAAGCTCCCAGCAAATGGATAAATAATGCTCTCCAATCACCATTTTAAGGAGGAAAATACACAGACATATGCATACAACTACAGAGAAATGACTGACGTGTGGGAAGTTTGAGTTTTATCAGTTGCACATATGTAACATTTTTGTTATACAGTTTCTTCTTCTGTTCCTAAAAATGGGTATTTTCTTCTCTCTCTCTCTCTCTCTGTTTTTTTTTTTTTTTTTTTCCTAAATAACTTGGGGAAACCGTGTGTGTGTTTTCACATTTTTGTATGATAGTGCAGAGGCTTTCAACAATACCCACATCTAAAAGTTCTCTAAGCTTTCTTCTATTAAGAAGGAAAAACAGACTTTATAATGTAAGCATGAAGGCTAGTACTATTGTCATCAGCCATGTTACAGCATTTTTCTGACAGTTGGATGTTTACAACATTTAATAAGTTTAAATCATCAGGTCTGAACTCTAATTTGGTGGGGGGGTGGGGGGAAAGGTGGAGCCTTGCTTTCTTAGCCCTGCGCTTTCCCCATAAAGTATTCCTGAGTTAGAGACTTTTGTACAGTAGATTATTACTTGAGAAGAAATTCAAAAGAATGATAATAGAAGAAAAAAAAAAAGATGAACAATCAGTGGAGGAGAAAAACTTAATCCAAAGGTACATTGTTAAGTTGTTCTACCCTGTTTGCAACTAGGGCTTTAGGAGCTAAGCAGCTCAGCTCAGGGACTTCCCTGGTGGTCCCGTGGCTACGACTGCTCCCAGTGCTTGGGGCCCCGGGTTCCCCGTGATCAGGGAGCTAGATCCAACATGCAGCAACTAAGATAGATCCCACATGCTGCAGCTAAAGAAACTGCACACCTCAACGGAGACCAGAGATCCTGTGTTTTACAGCTAAGACCCAGTGCAGCCAAATAAACATTTTATATATATATATATATTCTAT
>NW_011494510.1:194933-196451 GCF_000754665.1 Bison bison bison
AAAGATAGGATATGAGAGTTTTGCCTTCTAGCTGCTACTCTCTATTAGTCCAAGGCTTTTCAATGTTTATTTAAATCCTTTGCACTTCAGATTCTTGCATCCTATTGGTCATAACCATCATTGGAGTTGAAATGTTCACAGAGAAGATGGGAGCCAGGCATAATAAGTACAGTATTTGATACATTGGTCATATTAATGGCATTAAAGTTCATGCTGAATAAGCATTCATTACTTTCATGTGCCAGAAACAGTGGTTTTATTGTTTTATTGTGTTCTGAAGACTGAACATTATTATTCCCATTTAACAGATCATGATCCTGAGACAAAAGGAGGAAAAGAAAAAGGAGAATCCAGATAATTAGTCATCAAGTGAGTAAGGAACGTAGTCAAGATTAAAACTTAAATAATCTGACTCTAGAGCTCCCGTGCTTAATCACAAAAGTACATTATAGTGTGATTTAAGAGAGATGAGTGATCTATCGTAATGAGTGGTAACATCCATATCTATCAGAACTGTGTATTTATGCGTTCTATCATGAATAAGGCATGAGCCATTAAGGTGGAACACAGATTCAAGTTGTGGCTCTAGCCCTTATCAGTCTGTCTTTGATCAAGTTGTTTAAACTCTGTATTAATTTATTCAAGTTATATTCCTTCAGATGCTATTTTCTGGTATCAAATTTTTTTTCCAGAAAATGTTGTTTTTATATATCCATCCTGTGTAATGCATTACTGGAGTTTTGGATAAAAGTATATCTCATGAAATAGTAAAAATTGAATGGCCCGCCAGGGGTTCCTTAACTCTTAATATTGATCAGCCAACAAAACAAAGTTTCCTTTTATGTGTTCAGATCTTGGCTATTTTTTTAATATAAATTTATTAATTTTAATTGGAGGCTAATTGCTTTACAATATTTTATTGGTTTTGCCATACATTGACATGTATGTACACATGTTCCCCATCCTGAACCCGCCTCCCACCTCCCTTCCCATTCCATCCCTCTGGGTCATCCCAGTGCACCAGCCCTGAGCACCCTGTATCATGCATCAAACCTGGACTGCCGATTTAATTTCACATATGATAATATACATGTTTTAATGCCATTCTCCCAAATCATCCCACCCTCACCCTCTCCCACAGAGTCCAAAAGACTGTTCTATACATCTGTGTCTCTTTTGCTGTCTCGCATACAGGGCTATCGTTACCATCTTTCTAAATTCCACATATATACATTAGTATACTCTATGGGTGTTTTTCTTTCTGTCTTACTTCACTCTGTATAATAGGCTCCAGTTTCATCCACCTCATTAGAACTGATTCAAATGTATTCTTTTTAATGGCTAATAAGAGATGGGAACACCGGAACACCTGATCTGCCTCTTGAGAAATTTGTATGCAGATCAGGAAGCAACAGTTAGAACTGGACATGGAACAACAGACTGGTTCCAAATAAGAAAAGGAGTTCATCAAGGCTGTATATTGTCACCCTGTTTATTTAACTTATATGCAGAGTACAT
>NW_011494510.1:196551-197215 GCF_000754665.1 Bison bison bison
TCCATGGGGTCGCCGAGGGTCGGACACGACTGAGCGACTTCCCTTTCACTTTTCACTTTCATGCATTGAAGAAAGAAATGGCAACCCACTCCAGTGTTCTTGCCTGGAAAATCCCAGGGAGGAGGGAGCCTGGTGGGCTGTTGTCCATGGGGTCACACGGAGTCTGACACAACTGAAGTTACTTAGCAGCAGCAGCAGCAGGGCCTAGGACATCTTCAGGCCAGCAGGAGGTGAGATGGGGCCAGGTTTTCCAGGAACACTCAGGGAGTCCTGCTGTGGAGGCACTGGTCTGGGGAGAGGCTGGGTTCTTGGGAGCCCTGAGGGAGCCACGTAGCTGGTGGGAGTCAGCCTGGTCCTCTATCCACTTCTATCTGAGTGAATCTTAAGAAGATCAAATGAAATAAGGGGTATGTAAGTGCTTTATAAATAATATTTTTAAATTATGATGCCATTTTATGTCTACTGACACATCAAGAACCAAGCAGATCTGCTCAACTCTGCTTCCAGCTCTCTCCTCTGCCGTGCAGTGCATCTCGTTCAATAGTCTTAACACATACATGAATGCCATATAATGCTTTGCCTCCTTTATGGATGAACACCGGCTATATCTAAATGGTATCTATATTCCCTTTGAATACTGCAAACTGGTATTTGATCATTTCAT
>NW_011494510.1:197315-211792 GCF_000754665.1 Bison bison bison
ATGGGAAATAGATGGGGAAACAGTGGAAAGTGTGAGATTTTATTTTTGGGGCTCCAAAATCACTGCAGATGGTGGCTGCAGCCATGAATTAAAAGACGCTTATCCTTGAGGAAAGTTATGACAACCTAGATAGCATATTCAAAAGCAGAGACATTACTTTGCCAACAAAGGTCCATCTAGTCAAGGCTATGGTTTTTCCTGTGGTCATGTATGGATGTGAGAGTTGGACTGTGAAGAAGGCTGAGTGCCGAAGAATTGATGCTTTTGAACTGTGGTGTTGGAGAAGACTCTTGAGAGTCACTTGGACTGCAAGGAGATCCAACCAGTCCATTCTGAAGGACATCAGCCCTGGGATCTCTTTGGAAGGAATGATGTTAAAGCTGAAACTCTAGTACTTTGGCCACCTCATGCAAAGAGTTGACTCATTGGAAAAGACTCTGATGCTGGGAGGGATTGGGGGCAAGAGGAGAAGGGGATGACAGAGGATGAGATGGCTGGATGGCATCACTGACTCGATGGATGTGAGTCTGAGTGAATTCCGGGTGTTGGTGATGGACAGGGAGGCCTGGCGTGCTGCGATTCATGGGGTCGCAAAGAGTCGGACATGACTGAGCTACTGCTCTGATCTGATCTGATCTGAATATTCAATCATGAATATGTACCACAGCTTTCTTATCCATTCGTCTGATGATGGACATCTAGTTTGCTCCCATGTCCTGGCTATTATAAACAATGCTGCAATGAACACTGAGGTACACATGTCTCTTTCAGTTCTGGTTTCCTCGGTGTGAATGTCCAGCCGTGGGATTGCTGGGTCATATGGCAGTTCTATTTCCAGTTTTTTAAGGAATCTCCACACTGTTCTCATAGTGCCTGTACTAGTTTGCATTTCCACCAACAGTGTAAGAGGGTTCCCTTTTTTCCACACCCTCTCCAGCATTTATTGCTTGTAGACTTTTGGATTGCAGCCATTTTGACTGGCGTGAAATGGTACCTCACTGTGGTTTTGAATTGCATTTCTCTAATAATGAGTGATGTCGAGCATCTTTTTATGTGTTTTTTAGCGATCTGTGTGTCTTCTTTGGAGAAATGTCTATTTAGTTCTTGGGCCCATTTTTTGATTGGGTTGTTTATTTTTCTGGAATTGAGCTGCAGGAGTTGCTTGTATATTTTTGAGATTAATTGTCAGTTGCTTCATTTGCTATTATTTTTTCCCATTCTGAAGGCTGTCTTTTCACCTTGCTTATGGTTTCCTTTGTTGTGCAAAAGCTTTTACTTTTAATTAGATCCCATTTGTTTATTTTTGCTTTTATTTCCAATATTCTGGGAGGTGGGTCATAGAGAATCCTGCTGTGATTTATGTCGGACAGTGCTTTGCCTGTTTTCCTCTAGGAGTTTTATAGTTTCTGGTCTTACTTTTAGATCTTTAATCCATTTTGAGTTTATTTTTGTGTATGGTGTTAGAAAGTGTTCTAGTTTCATTCTTTTACAAGTGGTTGACCAGTTTTCCCAGTACCACTTGTTAAAGAGATTGTCTTTTCTCCATTGTATATTCTTGCCTCCTTTGTCAAAGATAAGGTGTCCATAGGTGTGTGGGTTTATCTCTGGGCTTTCTAATAAAAGCCCAGGACCAGATGGCTTCACAGCTGACTTCTACCAAAAATTTAGAGAAGAGCTAACACCTATCCTACTCAAACCCTTCCAGAAAATTGCACAGGAAGGTAAATTTCCAAACTCATTCTATGAGGCCACCATCATCCTAATACCAAAACCTGACAAAGATGCCACAGAAAAAAGAAAACTACAGGTCAATATCACTGATGGACATAGATGCAAAAATCCTTAACAAAATTCTAGCAAACAGAATCCAACAACATATTAGAAAGATCATACATCATGACCAAGTGGGCTTTATCCAGGGATACAAGGATTCTTCAATATCCACAAATCAATCAATGTAATACACCACATTAACAAATTGAAAAATAAAAACCATATGATTATCTCAATAGATGCAGAGAAAGCCTTTGACAAAATTCAACATCCATTTATGATAAAAAAAACCTTCCAGAAAGCAGGAATAGAAGGAACATACCTCAACATAATAAAAGCTATATATGACAAACCCACAGCAAACACTATCCTCAATGGTGAAAAATTGAAAGCATTTCTCCTAAAGTCAGGAACAAGACAAGAGTGCTCACTCTCACCACTACTATTCAACATAGTTTTGAAAGTTTTGGCCACAGCAATCAGAACAGAAAAAGACATAAAAGGAATCCAGATTGGAAAAGAAGAAGTAAAACTCTCACTGTTTGCAGATGACATGATCCTCTACATAGAAAACCCTAAAGACTCCACCAGAAAATTACTAGAGCTAATCAATGAAAATAGTAAAGTTGTAGGATAGAAAATCAACACGCAGAAATCCCTTGCATTCCTATACACTAACAATGTGAAAACAGAAAGAGAAATTAAGGAAACAATTCATTCACCATTGCAATGAAAAGAATAAAATACTTAGGAATATTACTACCTAAAGAAACAAAAGACCTATATATGGAAAACTATAAAACACTGGTGAAAGAAATCAAAGAGGACACAAATAGATGGAGAAATATACCATGTTCATGGATTGGAAGAATCAATATAGTGATAATGAATATACTACCCAAAGCAATCTACAGATTCAATGCAATCCCTATCAAGTTACCAATGGTATTTTTCACAGAACTAGAACAAATAATTTCACAATTGTATGGAAATACAAAAAACCTCGAATAGCCAAAGAAATCTGGATAAAGAAGAATGGAACTGGAGGAATCAACCTGCCTGATTTCAGGTCCTACTACAAAGCCACAGTCATCAAGACAGTATGGTATTGGCTATTTTATTATTTAGTTTTCCCACATAAAATTGCATAATCTTGAGTCTGTCATTTTTCTTTCATTATTAAAGACATAAGAAAAATACCATTTTCAAAATTAACCATGATAGCAAATCTCTAATAAGCACCTAACACTGTTGTTAACATATTTATCAATAAGTGATGACTATTGTCAATAATAACCATGGCTTCCCAGGTGACGCAGTTGTAAAGAATCTGCCTGACAGTGCAAGAGCTACAAGAGGCACTGATTTGAACCCTGGATCAGGAAGAGTCCCTGGAAAAGGAAATAGCAACCCACTCCAGTATTCTTGTCTGGAAAATTCAATGGAAAGAGGGGCCTGGTAGGTTACAGTTCATGGAGTAGCAGAGTACACACACACATTGTCAATAACAATCACTGTGCTTCTTAACTGGACAAAATATAACTTTTAAAGCAGTGTCTTTTGTATAAAGATTTTAGATATCTTCTTCCTCCTCTGCAGTTTTAATGAGATGCTTGCAATGTGCCTTTGTCTGAAATAAATTCAAATAAAGTCAATTTGATTCAATACAATAATCATTAGTTACTTTCTGTTGTAAAGGTTAAATGAGCTTGTGTCAAGCACTGCGCTAAAGCTTTACCTACACTAGTAAATCTTAACAAAATGACTGATCTTTGTCTGCTTCTTTTTGCCTTTTCCTTCCATCACAGACTGAAACACTTTGCTAGGTTATTTTAGGAAACTCACAGCTGAATACAACCTGGATTTTTGTCTAAGGAAATCCATAGTAAAGAAATATTACTTAAGTTCAGATTTGCATGTGACTCAACTAGAATCTTGGACCCCACTCGAGTACTCTTGCCTGGAAAATCCCATGGACGGAGGAACCTGGTGGGCTGCAGTCCATGGGGTCGCGAAGAGTCGGACAAGACTGAGCGACTTCACTTTCACTTTTCACTTTCATACACTGGAGAAGGAAATGGCAACCCACTCCAATATTCTTGGCCAGAGAATCCCAGGGACGGGGGAGCCTGGTGGGCTACCGTCTCTGGGGTCGCACAGAGTCGGACATGACTGAAGTGACTTAGCAGCAGCAGCAGCAGCAGCAGCAGCAACAACTAGGATCTTAATAAGATGAAGATTCTGATTTTGTAGATCTGAAGAAAGGTCTGAGGTTGCATTTCTGTCACGTTCCAAGTGTTGCCAATGTTGTGGTCTAACAACAACCCTTTGAGTCACAACATTTTAGAGGGCAGCAGTCATGCCACTAGGAACAAGTAATCAGCCCATTCTAGCAGGAGAGTTTAAGGATGGCTTTGTACTCTAATCTTCCTGTGGCAGAGACCAAACTCAGTGCCTAACACATTCTAGAGCCTTAATATATATTCAATAAATAAGTGGATGAGTGAGGACAGTATTTAAATGAGTTTTAGTGCATAGGTTGATTTGACATCATGGCAATAGAGTTCAAAGATGTTCATAAGTCATATTCATATGACCATAAATAATAGAGGTGAAAGAGATCAAAGTATCTTTGGTAAAGCAGTCAGTTCTCAAAGCGGGATCTACTGGATCAGCAGCATCCATGTTACCTGGGAACTTGTTAGAAATGCAGATTCTTAGGTCCTACCCAAACATACTGAATGACAGCCCCTGTTTCAGGTCTCACTGGCAGGTAGGACTCAGTAACCTGTGTTTTAATAAATCTTCCAGATGATTCTGATGCTCATTGAAGTATGAGAACCACTGGCTTAAAAAATAAAAGTTAATTCAGATTATCTTGGTCTAGAAATTATACTATCCAACTCAAATTATACCATCAAGGATATAATTAATATCTCAAACATTCCACTGATTATAATCGTAGAGCTAACAGGACAAAAAATATGATTTATCTTCCCTGCTTAGTCTCAGTAAGTGAAGCAATTCAGGTCTACCACCTGGATATACTCTTGCCTCATCACAGGTTTACAGAGATATGGATGCCTGATTTAGACCAGGGAGAGCAGACTCTAAAGCTGAGTAGAAATAAAAGTGGGTTCAGGTGAAATACTATGAACCAGACATGATTCAGAGATGAGGAAAGGTGGAATGAAGCTAACTTAAAAATGGATCTTTGAAAGACTGTATACACACATTCGCCCAATTCCAGGAAGATAAAAAAGAAATCAGATAAGAAAACAATTGGTAATCTAGAATAATTGATATAGCCGGAGTGACCAGGAGAGGAGGAGTCTTCCTGACCTTAAAGGGACCTTCAGCTATTGAAGAACAGTGAGCCCTGTGATCCCATACTCAAATGCCAGAATCTCCTCTCTCCAACAAATCTGTGGGCAAAGAACATAAAAAATCACTTATTGAAAAACATAAAGCACTGTTACCTTTTTCTTATCAAGTATAAACGGGCTTTTTGTTGTTCTAAAATTCTGAATAACTTCTTTAATAAAACCTAGGAGAGTCTTACCATTTAAATTATTTAAATTCACAAACACAGAATGTTTCCCAAACTCAGCAGATGGCTGAAATGGATACTTTCCAAAGAGCTTGTGTGTGTGGAAAGGTGTAGCCATGGTGGAGTGAAAAGAGCCCTGTATTAAGAAATAGAACCACAGAGTTGTAGCCCCAGTTCTATCACTATTTCTGTGACTTTTGGTGAGGTCTTTTCCTTCTTTTAAGCTTCTCTTTTCTTATTCATTACAAGGCAAGTCCTTACCCTTCTATAAGTCTCGGCATTAAGTGCAATAACCCTTGAGAAAGTTATTTTAAGATTGCAAAGGGCTAGGTGTAGTTTTATTGGGAAAATTAGTCTGAAACCAGTCTTGCCCTTTTTCCTCTGCTATCTCTTCAGCTCTCTGAATTTTTGCTAAAAATTCATAACTTAGATATATACACTTATAAATTATTGTCATTTTGTTTACAGCAATTCCCTTTGAAAATATCTAACTGTGATTTTCTTCAAAATGTTCAGGCTATCACAGTCATCCATATCATCAAATAAAATGTAAATTCTCTTTCAACCTGGGAGAAATGTATGATTTATTGATGAAACTACAGGCTCTATATTATTTATTTTTTCTTGTTTATTTATATGTCCTATGCCTTTATCATTTATTGATAAGTAAATGAAAGGACAAGCATTGTTTTACTTGTTATACATTATTTGCCTTGCAAAAAGACATTGAACCTTTATTTTCTCATTTATAATCTAAGCAAATTGTATATCATAATATAAATTTGCATTTAAGAGTACCTACTGTGTGCATTCATTTACCTTTATTAAAATCTAAAATTTCCCAAACTCATCAGGTGGTTGAAATAGTCACTTTCAAATAACTTAGGTGAGTATATAATCCAGGTGCCTTATCTGGATTATATACTATTATTATTATTATCTAGATTATTTTGTTTCCCCACAGAATCACTAAGCACCCTTCTGTTCCCATTTGTGATTAAGAGTTTAGGCTCAGAACTATTTAATAACTCACTCAGTCTAACTCTAGACCCTGTACCTTTTTTTTTTTTCAGGTTTTATTTATTTTTGGCTGTGCTGGGTCTTCATTGCTCCAGGCTCACAGGCTTTCTCTAGTTGCAGAGAGGAGGGGCTACTCTTTAGTTGTGGCATGCAGACTTCTTGTTGTGATGGCTTCTTTTATTGTGTTCAAGGCGCTGGCTCAATAGCGGTGGTGCATGGGCTTATTTGCTCCATGGCATGTAGGATCTTCCCAGACCAGGGATCAAACCAGTGTCTCCTGAATTGCTAGGTGGATTCTTAACCACCTGAACTACTAGGGAAGCCCTGGACGTTTTACTCTAAAGCACTGCCTGATGGTCTGAATAGAGTTAATCTTACTATGACTCCTGTGTTAGTTTATTCATTAATTCCTCATATTATAATATGATATGTTTTCTCCAGCATTCAACATGCATAATTCCTAGTATTCAGGAGGGATTCAGTAAATGAATATTGAATAAATGTATTAAATTCCTATAACATAGTCTCTGGGTTCAAGAAGAGTGACATATTAGGAAGCAGGACATGTGTGATCATTCCTATGATAGAAGTTCTCTAGGGGCACATTCAAGAGAAAGCCGATTATGAGAGAAAGGACAAGCTTTCCATTCTTTTCACAATCCATATCCTGGGAGCCATGACCCGCCCCTCCCCTCCCCCATAGACTTGGCATTAGATAATTCAAAATCAACAAAAATATCTGATCCTTCACTCAATTAGCATACATCTGGATTTTGACTGATGCATCAGAATAGGCCAGGAAAAAGAAGAGAAAGTTTGGGCAGACACTTGGAAGCATTTGCATATTGGGAATTTCATGTAACAGTCTGGTTTGGGGAGAGCATAGGTGAAGAATGAGGTGGCAGGAAAAGGAAGATAATCTTCCCGTCACTGGTAAAGAATTTGTGTTGTATTCTGGAAATAAAGCATTTTAGGAGAGGAGTGGCAAGCTCATAATTTGGGTATGTGAAAGATCACTCTGGTAGCTGTGTGCAGAATGGATGGAAGGCTCAGCTTGACATGTAGAGTGCGAGGAGAAGGCTTTAATTGGCTCAGGTGAGAGATGATGGAGTTGACAGCAGCATCGGTGACAATGGAGAGGAAGGGTGAAAGTGAAAGATACAAATAAATATTTTGCTTTTTATAAGAGTATCATCTTATACCCAGAGGTAGAAAAGAAGGAAAATGGTAGACCTGACTGCAAGAGGTGTTCCTCAAAATGCTAATGAAACACAGTAGCAGATTCCTTGGATTGTCTCCAAATTACATTTTGCAGTCTCTCTTATTATCCTGTTAATTGCCCTTACTCCTTTTCAGCAGCATAAAGCAAAATGAATTTCAAAATCCAGATGTGTGGAAGTAGTATCACTAACTAGAGCTTCAGGAAGTATTAAACTCCTACTAAATATATTTAATTTAGAATTAATAAGGTGGTGTTATGGAAATTAAATCCCCCATGATTGTTGGGGAAGAGCACCTATTGAGGTATATAAATATATGAAAGATAAATCTACTTGCAATGTAATTAATTCAAATCTGCAGAACCAATAAGTGTGTGACGATGTTCCTATTATTACATTACACTTGTGAGGAATGCTCAGGAATTTAATTAGCATGTACCCATACAACTAAAGAAAATGAGATATTAAGCATGCTATCTAATTAACTAGCTATAGATTGCCTGTTAAATAAATATTAAATGTATAAACACTTGAGACCAGGCTGAAAACGTGGCCCTAACTAGATATCAATTTTCTCATGAGTCTCTTTAAAAAACAGTTGCAGTTAATTCCAAGAACAGAATATACCCAGAGGCTTCCAGTGGGATCAGTGTGCTTTGCCCATGTGGTTATTATTATTTTTTAGCTTGAGTTCAAATTGGTAGATCACATGCATTATCCAAGCAAACACTCTGGTCAGTTATGTTAGGATGTCAACTTCTCCACTTTCTAGGTATGTACAATTACTGAAATGTGGGCATGTCAGTTTGTCTAACATCACACAACAAAGAAACGGTGTGTACTTTGTCATTACATCATTGCTAAGTATCCTCTCCTCCTACTAAGCAACCATAATGATCTTGATGGATGTAAATTAGATGTCATTCTTCTATTCAAAACTCCCCAGCAACTTACCATATTATGAAGAGTATAAGCTTTAACCTGTGAGGCTCCACATGATATGTCCACTGCGACCCTCCCCTCAGACTTCAAATCCATTACATATCTGACCTCATCTCCAACAACTCTCCTGTTGATCCACTCTACCCCTGCCACTGGTAGTTTTGCTGTTTTTAGACCATTTTAGCCAAGCTCTCACATCACAACATTTGCCTACATGGCTTTATCTCATCCCTTCTGTCCCTTCATATCTTTGTACAAACGTTGCCTTGTATCAGTGAGGGCTTCTTTAGTCACTCTTCATCAAAGAATGTTCTCCTTCCCACCGCTCTCTAACCCCCTAACTTGTTTGCTTTTATCCCATCATATAAAACATACAGATTTTACATATTCATTTGTTTCTTATCTGTTAAGTACCCCCTAACTCCAGTTGAAAGTCTGCAAGACCAGGGATTTATGTTTGTTCATTACTTAATTTCCAGCACATAGACTAATGGTGCCTGGCACACGGAAGGTGTGTGATAAATACCTGATGAACAAATAAGCAAATGCTCTGTTAACAACAGCATCTACGCCACGCTGAAAGTTTCCATGTGGACACAGTAATCACAATGTGTACATTTTTTGACATTTGTATTGACTTATACAACATTTTGCAACCCACTCCAGTACTCTTGCCTGGAAAATCCCATGGACGGAGGAGCCTGGTAGGCTGCAGTCATGGGGTCATAAAGAGTCGGACACGACTAAGCGACTTCACTTACACTTTTCACTTTCATACACTGGAGAAGGAAATGGCAACCCACTCCAGTGTTCTTGCCTGGAGAATCCCAGGGACGGGGGAGCCTGGTGGGCTGCTGTCTATGGGGTCGCACAGAGTCGGACACGACTGAAGCGACTTAGCAGCAGCAGCAGCATACAACATTTTACATGGTCAGAAATGAGAATTGCTCAGTATTATTTTTCTTGGATTTTTAACATTCTCTCATACATATTCATGATAAAATATAACATCTTTGAATCAAGTTTGCTTTATTTTCTCCCCAGACATTACTAGGTGCATACCTATCACTTAACTGTTTTTTAAAACTTGTCTTCATATATTTTATCCAATTTAAGATAGTTCAAATTTAACCATTTGCTTCAAATATCATCTGAGATTATTTCACAAGGAATTTTATGGGTTAAGGAATCATTTCTTTATGTACTATCAAGTTTTCAACTCTTAAAATTTATACCATCCTTTCAGGATAGTGTGTGTTAGTCGCTCAGTCATGTCTGACTCTCTGCAACCCCATGGACTGTTGCCCACCAGGCTCTTCTGCCCATGGGATTCTCCAGGCAAGCATACTGGAGTGGGTTACCATTACCTTCTCCATTCAGGATAGACCTCAGGCTATTTTTATTAAAATGGGGAATTGGAAGGTGTAATCACTTAAGGTTACTTTCCGGAAATGGAGCAGCATATAATGAGTCCTAAATTAGCTCCAGGGATGTTCCTAGAGTGCTGCCTGAGATGTTTTTATATCCATTATCTCATTAATTCTCTTTCTCTTCTATTAAAATTGAGATGGCTAATCCACATAACCATATCCTAAGAAAGTCCATTTTCAAGGTACAAAACTAATACATTTGAAGCCAGTGTTAAACTGTATCCATCTAACTCCAGAGTCAGTGCCATTTCTGTTTTTCCACTTGAACCTAGCATTATATGTGAGGAAAGTCTTTAAAAATGAAAGTGTTTTGTCTGTTTGTATCTCACATTGCTTTGAAAAGCATCTTTGGTTTACAATTTACTTGGGTGAGTGATTGACACCTGATTTCAAGGTTGGTTTATACCAAATTCAGCTGAGATCCTTGGACTTTCTTGATTTATTGTAGAAAATTATCCCAAAGCTTAGAGAGATTAGAATTCTAGTGGGTGTCTACCTGCTTGTCCACTTCTGCACTATGACCCTTGGGAGATTCTTGGGAATATTTTCTGCAGTAAGAGCATGAAACATATATTGATAAGGGGAAAATGACATTTTTTAGAAACTCTGTAATAGGCCAGGAAAAACACTGGAAAATACTACCATCTAACTGTTTCTTGAATCCAGTGAAGGTGATGGGATATCAGAATGGCAGGGGCCAAGTGATGAAACCTACTTGCCAGATATAAGGCAGACATAGTTACCAAAACGAGTAGCAGAAAAATCTCGAAGTGGGTGAACAGAAGTATGAATTGAATAGGTGCAATAAAGAAACACAAGTTATCATATAATTTCAAGACATAAGCCAATTCATAGACCCAAAACCTCTTGAATGGAGGAAAGGGAGACTGTATCACCTTACCATCAAAAATTTTATACTAAAATCATTTCTCCTTGCTTTTACTAAAGAGTCCTGTGACCAATTACAAAAATGTGCATTAGGAAAGACAGCATACCAGTCTTATCAAAGATTGCTAGCATCGTTCTGTCTCTCAGTCATATACAAAACACAGTACTGTTCACCAGCCCAGCTACAAAATAATGGAGGCTGTGATTAATAGTATTTTGAATCTGTCTCATCATATGGTGGCTTTGGTGTGTCACAGAACCCACTGCACTGCTATTTCTCCAGTTCTAGAATGCATAGTTGAAATGCAACTGGCAAAATCTTCACATTAATGTCTATGGAATGAAGGGTATTATGGTAGGAAAGTACAAGACTCTAGAACTGCTTTTTTTCTATGTTAAAAATAAAGCAAAAGCCTTCCTGCATTTCTTAACAGGTTGTAGAGAATAGAGTCACAATCAAGAAAGCAAAAGACCCAAGGGCAGTGAATGAAGTCATGTTTCCCATCACATCTACTCACCATGTCTATCTGGCCCATGTGGAAAACAGATCTTGGAAAGAAAGTAAAGTGGGGTATCCTAAATAATACCAGGTGGGCACTCTAATGGTAGCTACTTTTAAAGATGTGAATTCTTTGCTGGAGACAATGTTACTCTGCCTCATAACAGAGGCAAGCACTTTTTAATAGTGCTGATCTTCATTGGCTTCATTATGCCAAGCTTTCATTTAAGTCCAGTTTACCAACTATTTACCATCCTTATAATGCTGTGCCTGTAGATATTATCTAATTCTCAACTTAAAAATCACATCTCAGCTAGACCCCTCTGTGCTACCCAATATTAGATTACAACCTGTTTGCCAACAATGGAGTGCTAGGTCTTCTGATTCATTGCTCCACATCTTTCTTCACTTTTCCTATTCTATCATACTTTGTTTTTATGCTTCATATTAACTGTAGAATAGGTGATTGACACTGATTTGGGAGAAAAGGAGAAAGAAAAAAAAAACAACTTAAGATACCAAAATACATCAAGTCCTGACTATGAATCAGATATAACACGGCATAGCATCTAAGCCTTAGTCCAATAGGGCAGGTGTTACAAGTCCCTTTTTATAGGTGAAGATATGTGATTCAAAGAGTTTAAACAATTTGGCTAGAAGTGACCACTAGAGCGAAGAAATACAAAACAACTATAACTCAATTCTTGAAAAGTCTGCTGCCAGAGCTTTGCTCCAAATCCTCTGCTTTCTTCTAACTTTGTAAGTTGTCTAATCTTCAGACTTATAAAATGCTTCTTTCAGACATTCTTTTCCCTTATTACAAACAGGTACTTGCTTTAGTCGGAGAAGGCGATGGCACCCCACTCCAGTACTTTTGCCTAGAAAATCCCATGGACGGAGGAGCCTGGTAGGCTGTAGTCCATGGGATCGCTAGAGTTGGACACGACTGAGCAACTTCACTTTCACTTTTCACTTTCATACATTGGAGAAGGAAATGGCAACCCACTCCAGTGTTCTTGCCTGGAGAATCCCAGGGACAGTGGAGCCTGGTGGGCTGCCATCTCTGGGGTCGCACAGAGTCGGACATAACTAAAGTGATGTAGCAGCACTTGCTTTAGTACAAAAGTTAAACTGAACAGAAAGGGTTAAATCCTTGCTTTGAAACACACATAATGGAATAAAAAATAAATAAGAGAACTTTACCTTTCCTCGCCACCCAAACCACCATTTTGTAAGGGGGGATGAGTCCATATGAGAGAATTAGTTGAAAAAGTAGGCCAGATATTTACTCATCTTTCCTTGGCCACCATAATCTGGCCAAAAACCTGGACCATGATGAAGTCAAGATTCTTTTGATTTCTCCTAGCTCCACAGTTGAGAATCCAGTAGGCTTGGGAAAATGGGTTCAGAATTCTTTGAAGACTACCTTCTTCCTGCCAGCAAGATAATTTCACCAGCTCCTCCTTTGCCTAAAGATAGGATTAAGGGTTCAGGATGGGGAACACATGTATACCTGTGGCGGATTCATTCTGATATTTGGCAGAACTAACACAATTATGTAAACTTTAAAAATAAAATAAAATTTAAAAAAATTTAGCTCTTTAGCAGACAAATGGTTCTGAAATGTGGGGGAGAAAAAAAAACTCTAATAAGATGGGACAAAACCTCCTCCTTCTAGATATCATAGAAGCATTATATAGAGTATATCACACTACTCTCCATCACTGTACACATGCATACTCCCCAAGGGAGCATCCATGGATTTTGGTCACCTTCTCTAGTGTAATATACCCTTACCACAACCATCCCTCCACACACATACAGATTCGTGTGGTTTGGAGGTGAGGAATTTCTTTCAGGGCAATGAGATATAAGGTGGGGATACTGAAGTCAAACAGGGATGATGGTGCTTCCATCACTGTTAAATAGCATGGTCACTTAATTTCATCCACTTTGGATCTGCTGTTGCCAGCACCACTGATGTAGCTTATTTATGAGCTGTCCATGCTATATGAAAATTATTCATAGTCTCATTTTGACCTGTATTTTATTGTGGCTTCTTTTCCCCAATATGAGTGAAGTGTATGCTTATCAACCTTTCAGTTGGGTGCTAAATGCTTGACACACATTACACATTATCATATTTAACTATAGAATTAAGTCATTAGAATGTGCATCCTGGTTATTGTTATCACCATTTATTTTATTTTATTGAAAGATAATTTCTTTAAAGAATTTTTTTTTCTGTCAAACCTCAACATGAATCAGCCATAGGTATACATATATCCCCTCCCTTTTGAACCTCCCTCCCATCTCCCTCCCCATCCCTCCCCTCTAGGTTGTTTGAGTTTCCTGAGCCATACAGCAAATTCCCATTGACTAGCTATCTTACATATGGTAATGTAAGTTTCCATGTTACTCTTTCCATACATCTCACCCTCTCCTCCCCTCTCCCTATGTCCATAAGTCTATTCTTTATGTCTGTTTCTCCACTGCTGCCCTGTAAATAAATTCTTCAGTACCATTTTTCTAGATTCCATATATATTAGAATATGATATTTATCTTCTCTTTCTGACTTATTTCACTCTGTATAATAGGTTCTAAGTTCATCCACCTCATTAGAACTGACTCAAAGGTGTTCTTCTTTATGGCTGTGTAATATTCCATTGCATATATATGTACCACAATTTCTTTATCCATTCATCTGTCAATGGACATCTAGGTTGCTTCCATGTTCTAGCTACTATAAATAGTGCTGCAATACCAATGGAATACATGTGTCCTTTTCTAATTTTGTTTCTTCAGGGTATATGCCTCAGAGTGGGATTTCTGGGTCTTATGGTGCTTTTATTGCTAGTTTTTTAAGGAATCTCCATACCATCTTCCATAGTGGCTGTATTGATTTACATTCCCACCAACATAGCAATCAGTTCAGTTCAGTTCAGTCTCTCAATCATGTCTGACTCTTTGTGACCCCATGAATCGCAGCACGCCAGGCCTCCCTGTCCATCACCAACTCCTGGAGTTCACTCAGACTCACGTCCATCGAGTCAGTGATGCCATCCAGCCATCTCATCCTCTATCGTCCCCTTCTCCTCTTGCCCCCAATCCCTCCCAGCATCAGAGTCTTTTCCAATGAGTCAACTCTTCGCAT
>NW_011494510.1:211892-212138 GCF_000754665.1 Bison bison bison
TGTCTCTTTCCCTTCTGGTTTCCTCAGTGTGTATGCCCAGCAATGGGATTGCTGGATCATAAGGCAGTACTTTTATGCTGTTAAGAAAAGGAAGGAGATGGGACTTCCCTGCTGGTCCTGTGGTTAAGAATTCCACTAGCAATGCAGAAGGAAATGGCAACCCACTCCAGTGTTATTGCTTGGAGAATCCCAGGGATGGGGGAGCCTGGTGGGCTGTCATCTATGGGGTCACACAGAGTCAGACAC
>NW_011494510.1:212238-223958 GCF_000754665.1 Bison bison bison
CTTTTCCAATGAGTCAACTCTTCGCATGAGGTGGCCAAAGTACTGGAGTTTCAGCTTCAGCATCAGTCCTTCCAAAGACACCCAGGGCTGATCTTTAGGATGGACTGGTTGGATCTCCTTGCAGTCCAAGGGACTCTCAGGAGTCTTCTCCAACACCATAGTTGAAAAGCATCAATTCTTCAGCACTCAGCCTTCTTCATAGTCCAACTCTCACATCCATACATGACCACTGGGAAAACCATAGCCCTGACTAGACAGCAATAGTGTTCCCTTTTGTGCACACCCTCTCCAGCATTTATTGTTTGTTGAATTTTTGATGATGGCTATTCTGACTGGTAGAGGTGATACCTCATTGTAGTTTTGATTTGCACTTCTCTAATAAGGAGTGATGTTGAGCATCTTTTCATGTGTTTGATAGCCATCTGTATGTCTTCTGTTTCACCATTTTGATAGTGAGTATAGTGAAAGTGAAAGTCACTCAGTCATGTCCGACTCTTTCTGACCGCATCATGGAATTCTCTAGGCCAGAATACTGGAGTGGGTAGCCTTTCCCTTCTCCAGGGTTGAGATCTTCCCAACCCAGGTCTCCAGCACTGTAGGCAGATTCTTTACCAGCTGAACCACACAGGAAGCCCAGGAATACTGGAGTGGGTAGCCTATCCCTTCCTTCTCCAGCGGATCTTCCCAACTCAGGAATTGAACAGGGGCCCCCTGCATTGCAGGTGGATTCTTTACCAACTGAGCTGTCAGGGAAGCCCGATAGTGAGTATACATCAGGTCAAATATATCAAACACCTTGCTCAAAACTAAGATCTAGTCATTGTTGCAATGGAAATTGAAACTCAAGTCTCTTCATGCTTATAATTAACACCTTCTTCCCATGTGACTTTTCCTGATATTCTGTGAAATAGTTAATAATTCTCTCCTGAGAATCTCCAAAACAGCTGTTTTGTTTCCTTTATTCTCATATTTTTAAACTGTGTATTACTGTGTGGGTTTCCTACTAGACTGAGAGTTCAAACTATTTATTCACCATCATATAGCTAGTACCTAAAGAGATATCTGAAGTAGAGAATACACAAAGTAAGTAAATCTTTACTTTTATTTGGAAGGATAAAGGAGATACATAGAGTATTTATAGATGACATAGGAGTGGTTGATCTTCCTTTGCTGTGAGGAATTGACAATGGTAATGACAACAGTAATTTGTGGTGTGCAGGAAGGTAGAAAAGGTGGTTAGATGACACAGAGGTAGCCTGTATTTAAAAGGGCATTCTGGTGCCCTTCAAAACCAATAAAGAAACAAAATACTCTCACCATCCTGAATTTACCAATATATCTGTCGCTTGACTTCAGGTTTTTGAGAGTTAGTGTTTATAAAGTTAAATGCTGAAAATCAGAGAGCTGTCAGGAGTGAGGTAGAAAACAGTGACATCTCTCCTGACCCGGTCTAAACTGGGACACACAGATGCGGAAAAGAACATGCCGACTGTTGGCTCGAATGGTGTGCGATGAACCAGATAGAATGGTCCAGTGCGACAGCCTGGAATGTGTCAGAGTGGGTTAGGGGCAGAGGTCAGAGGTGACCACAGAGTGTCTCACCAGCTGACAGTTCCAGAGTGAAGATTCCAGCATACAGGCCCACGAGATGCACACCAGGCAGTGGCCTCCACAGGCTAGCCTGTGACGGCTGCGGCAGGCAGGGACACCCCAGCAGCCAGTTCCCAAATAGCATAGTGGCTTTGCCTCTGGCCATAAGCACATTCATAACAGAGGCCCTCTTTTTGTTTGATTTTGAAGGAGGAGAGATATCGAAGGCTCTAATTAGCTAGACCTATATACACTTGGAAACTGTGAAGCCAGTGTCCTTAAGAAAAACTTAATGTCTTTTGCTTGCATTTAAAAAAAAAAAAAGTTGTTGATGGTTTCAGTAGCACTGATCATCTCACCTTCTACAACCTAAGCTATTTATAAGAGGAAAAGAAGTACAGGTGAAAGGGAAGACGGAATTTTTGGCAAATTCTGGGGGCAGCAAATCGTGACTTTGATATGAATGCAGCCAAGGCAAACTCTCTACATTTGGTTACTGTTCAGCGATTTATCTTCATCAACTATGCGCTTGCCCTGATGTGAAACGTCTTTCTTCCTTTCCTCCAGCATCCATGGGCACTGTGATTCCCTTCACTTCACTCATATCATCCAGAATTTATGAAAATATTGCTTTCCATGTTAATGTTTAGTGGGCTTCTTTTGGGGGAGGGGAAGGACACAGATTTCTGAAGTGAGAAAAATAAAGTAAAACCACCATCGATATAAAATGGAAATAGAGAGAAATATGCCTCCTCACACAGGATGCCTTAACCCTGAAACAGACCTCATGGTTTTTTAGCCTCACAGATACTGAATTACTAGTGCACACACAGAAGAATGTTGGGGTGTGCCCTTCCTTTCCAGTTCAGTTTAGTTACAACAGCAACCATTTCTGAAGATTTCTGTCTCAATGGTTTCTCTTTTTTCAAAATGCATTGGATATATTTTCTAGGTTTTTGTTATGTTTATTTTGGTATTGATTGGTTGCAGGTTTTTTTTTTTTTTTTTTTTAACTAAAAAGAAAGGGAAGCCATGACTCAATCTGGCAATTAACTATTTAACACCTAGTAACTGTGGGACTGTGCCACGTATTTGTGTACATTATCTGACTTGCTTGACTTTGGTTTTTGGTACTGCACTGCAAGTGATTTGTATAGGGTATTCCACATCATTAATTGATTAAAAAATAGAATACTTGTGAATCTGCATATCTCAATAAATATTTTAAATGTTTAAATTTATCTTATATGCACGCACACACACATATATACCTTTAAAATATACAAAGTGATGTGGAGCAATTTTACTTATCATGATGTCAAGCATTTGGCTTAATGATCAACTGATTTGAAAGCTAGAATAGAATATAGATTTTTCCTTGATCAAACACCATAGAAAAAAAAATGGAGCGTTAGGACAAGCTTCTAGACTCAGCTTCCTCTTTAACTCACTGTGTGCCTGGGCTGTCATCCATTTATGAAATGAGTAGCAACTATCTAACTTAATCCAAGATTCATTCATGGATTAATAGTCTAAAATCAAGAACCCCAAACTCTCAAGACATGAATTTTGGGTTTATTATGATATGAAATTAAGAATTTGTGTAAACAATCACATCAATAACATTTGTGGAGGTAAGAATAGAGAGGCAGGAGATAGAGGGTTCAATCTTACAACTCTAACACTTGATGAATGTACCATGTACTCTCACTGTATTATTTCCTCTAATCCTCATGATGTCTCTCTTTTTGTATGTTTCTTACACACAAGCATACTGAAATGCAGTTAACTTGACCATACACACATTTTGTTAACTGGATTTCAAACCTGGGTTTGAAAGTTAACTGGATTTCAAACCTCCATATTTGTGGCTCCATAAATCATCATCATCATGTGATTATTGACCCCTACCACCTTTATAGACATTGGGAAAGTACTTGGGGGTACTATGATATAAGAATTAGTCCCAGTTCTTGAGAATTTAATGTTTAACATAGCTGAGAAAACATCCTGTTGACAGTAGCTGTTTGTGCATGCCTTTGTTATTGGAGCTCAATAGGGAAAGTTCAATGAAAATTTAAACAAGATAGTAATTACTTTGGGGGAAGATTAAATGAGTAGTAAATGGGCTTGGTAAGAGAGGCACAGGAAAAAAGGGATCCCAAAGTACACAGGAAAGAAGGGATCTGCTTCAGCTGTGGAATATTTCTGTGGATCCTCCAGCTCTGTGGAGATGACTACAGAGTTCTTTTTCTGATTTTGCTTGGCATCTATTCTTTCTCATTCTGCCAAACTCTAACATAGTAATTAAGCCCACAGAGCCCTTCAGTGTGTTTCATACACACCTCTTACGAAGAGGATAGAGATCATTGCATTCAGTGAAACCAGTGGTTCATAACTCAAGGAAACATGTCTCTGTTGTGTTGCCTTGAGCTGGGCACAGACAAGAATTTGCATTCTCTTTTATATTTGCTGGCACAATACAAATCCTGGTGTATAATGGATTATGTTACATATATCAAATTACAAAATGCACAAAACTTTTTAAATTTCTCTAAAGGGTGCCCTCTTATCATTTTTTATGCATTCTAGAGCTATGGTAGATACAAATTTATCATTTGAAATTCAAATGGTTATAGTTATAAAGCTGCTGACTTGTAAAAACGGGGCATCTAGCATATATCAGGATCTGAACGCAATGCATGATTTGCTGAACTTTTATGATAATTTCAATAAATTATTGAATTAGCTCTGTAGTTTTACAAATATGCTTGAAAAATGATCAAATCGTTCTAGCAATGAATAACACTTTTTTGGTCTTTTGCCCTACTTGGAAAATAAATTTCAGCTGACAAGCATGTTTGAGACATAGAAACCACTGATCAAAGAACAATAAAATTCAATTATTTAAATTTTTGCAAGGTCCACTGGAAAATTAACTTATTACCACTCTTATTTCCAATCTGGCTCTTACTGCTTTTTAATATTTTAAGTGTCTATTGACTTCAGCATTTTTACACACCAAAAAAAAACATCTTTAACATGAAATCTAAAGTTAATGCAAAATAGTTCAAGCTGATAGAATTTTAAAGGATTTAATTATGACCATTAGAAGTTAGAATTGGAAATAGACCCAGTATTCCAGTGACAACTGATAGAAAAGTATGTCAGAGACCATTTAATATTTTGCTGACATCCGCACAATTTGTTGGTTCTATTTATGTAGATATGGACCAATTGAATCACCAACAGAGTAGAGTTGAATCCGAATATTCCCTTTCACCTATCTGTGTAAGCAGTATGCTATGTTTTGCTAACACTTTTGAGTTTGGATGACTAAGGACCTCAGATTGATGTTTTTATCCTGGTGGTTTTTTTTGCCCTTATTTTAATAGAAATACTGAGCTAATGCAGCATATCTGCTTTAGGAACCACTGTTTTTCACTTTGTTTATAGGCTTGAATTCACTGGGCAGCTGATAATATCCACATTATGAACAAGTATCTCCTGCAGTTTCTCTTACTTGATTTTTCACTGGTTTAACTGAACATCACAAAACACAGCCCAACAAAGCACCTTTGTTACAAGGTATTTTGTTAAAGGTAGAGATAATTTACTATTACCCTTTTACTTACCATTACCCCTATGACCTTCTGGCATATGCTAACCATAAAGGGTCTGTGTCCTACCAGTCCATCTTTTATACTTTTATTCATCTACGTGAATCTAAGAATAATATGTAAATGAATAACACGAACCACTTATCTAAATTAAACAAAAGGTTATATTACATCATTGGGACAAAGAATGTCATAGTCAAGGGTAAGGGTTATTTAATGTAACAAGATGTTGGTTTTATTTAAATAAGTTCAAAAGTTGTTGAGACAGCTACTGACTTGAATGGTGGAAATTGATACATTACCTCAACAAATATATAAAGCAGGCAAGAAATAATTATTTATTTACATTATTCAGCTGATAAAAATTTAGCCCAGGAACTTTCTCCTAATCACATTTAGCAAATAAAAACAGAAAATCCTTGTTTAAATTTGAATTTTAGAGAAACAATGAATAATTTCTAATGTAAGCATGTCCTATACCATTTGGAATATTCTTACAGTAAAACAAAAAGTAATATCTAATGTTATATAAGGTTTAAATATAGCTGGGATTCTATATATTATCTGGCAGATATACCCAGAATCAAAATAGAGCTATAAGATTAAAAAGCATGTCTTTTGATGTCAAATTCATGAATTTACAAATTCATGCATGTTCTCAGTCGCTTTAGATTCTTTGCAACCCTATGGATTGTAGCCTACCAGGCTGCTCTGTCCATGGGATTCTCTAAGCAAGAATACTGGAGTGGGTTCCAATGCCCTCCTCCAGGTGATCTTCCTGACCAAGGGATTGAGGCTGCGTCATGTGCATTTCCTGCACTGCAGGTGGATTTTTACCACTTCACCATGTAGGAAGCTCTGAATTCCAGCATACTTTCTACAATGTCATACTGGTTTAGAACAGTAAGCTTAAGCCATAACAATTCCCACCACAAGATTATAGAAACTCAATATCTAATAATAGAATTTAGATAATGAGAAAGTAGTTATCTAACCAATACTGCCAGGGTCCAGTGATCATAACAATTCAGACCAGGCTCTTTTTCAATTTGAGCTGTCCAGGCCACAGGCAGGTTACATTTGTCATCTCTTGTCATCCTGAGTGTATGGTCTGTGTACTCCATTGCCATTAACCAATACAGTTGATTAAATTAGTACAGAATGATTAAAAGTATTGAAATCTAGAGGGGAAAATTACCTTTGTTGGGTAGGGGGAGACTTTCTCCCTACCTCTCTTGAGTTTATTCAGCTGGTCTAATCTGATACAAGACAGATCAACAAGAGAAAAAAACATTTATTTATATTCACTGAGGTCTTATGGGAATGAGACCTGTGAAGTAATTAGAGGAGAGTCTCTCTCTCTCTCTTTCTCTCTTCTCTCTCTCTACTCTCTCTCATAATTTTTAGACAATGAAATAATTACATGTGAAGATTTAACAAAACAAAGGGGCTTATTTTGAGGGGAGCACACTAATAAAGAAGTAACAGAGTCTGTATAGGTAGATAACTTAGTCTTGGATTTCCTAACTTTGATGGTAAGGATGCATTCTATCTTCCTAGTGTAGCGAGGATACCTCCACATGAGAGATTTAGTTTCCATTTTCAGGGGTAAAAAGGAGTTCACAGTGTTTTTATTTAAAAAAATTTTCCCAATGGCTATTTTTCAAGTAACTTTAATTCAAAATTATCAATATGTCATTGAGCCATATTTGGAGGAAGACTGTCCTGGGCTCAACTTAAACTATTAATAACATAGTCTTGTGTTGACCATTAGTTTATTATTGAAAGTGAAAGTCACTCAGTCGTGTCCAACTCTTTATGACCCCCTTGGAATTCTCCAAGCCAGAATAGTGGAGTGGGTAGCCTATCTCTTCTCCAGGGGATCTTCCCAACCCAGGGATCAAACCCAGGTTTCTCGCATTGTAGGTGGATTCTTTACCAGCTGAGCCACAATGGAAGCAGTTTATTATTATTTATAAAGAATATTCATTTATGAATTATAATATAGTTTATTGATTTTAGAGGATCTTGTTTCCACCTGAAAGAGAATATTATGTTAGCCCATTGTACATACCCTTAAAACATTCCTCGACAAGAAACAGCAACATTTGACAAAAAAATGTGTTGTTGGAGAGATTAAGATGATGACCTAGACGTCAGGCTACTTGGTAAACCAGTGTCCCTTTGATGTCTCTTTGGTTACCTTTGGCAAGTTATTTATCTTCCACAAACCCTAGATGCTTCATTGTAAAATAGACATAATGACAATACTTAATGCAGATTATCTTTTACAATTCCTACAACAATCCTAATGGAGTAGTACCCACTACTTAGTAAGTACTTATGATTTTTCTACCTATAATTCATGGAGCAGAATTTATTCTTTTATTCGAGAATCCCTCATTCAAAATTACTCATGAATACAACTAATTAATTCCCTAACTTAATTATTTCTTTTGTATTTATTCATCCTTTCATTTCATTGAAATAATTCTCTCCTAGTTTCATTCTTTTTAGTTACTTTCTCCATTATGATTTCAACCTTTGTGATGTTTATTGTAAATAGTAATGGCAAAATGAATATAGTGAATAGGGTTCTGTGTTGGGGATCAAGGAGAGAAAAAAAATAACATTTTTTATGTCTTAAGTACTACAGATGGTCTATGACCTTGGGGCATTTATGTAAATTCTCATCACCATTTTGTAGACTGAGAAACTATATGTTATCAGGAAGATCTGATATGAGAAGCAAAGAGAAAATATTCTGGACATGGTGAGTTATCAATAAATAATGGCTGTAATACCACACAAAGAAAAGAGAGGTCTATTTTAAAGGGCAGCTTTGGTGCCTTTGACTGTGTGGATCACAATAAACTGTGGAAAATTCTTAAAGAGATGGGAATACCAGACCACCTGTCCTGCCTCTTGAGAAACCTGTACGCAGGTCAGAAAGCAACAGTTAGAACTGGTCATGGAACAACAGACTGGTTCCAAATAGGAAAAGGAGTACGTCAAGGCTGTATATTGTCACCCTGCTTATTTAACTTATATGCAGAGTACATCATGAAAAACACTGGGCTGGAGGAAGCACAAGCTGGAATCAAGATTGCTGGGAGAAATATCAATAACCTCAGATATGCAGATGACACCAGCCTTATGGCAGAAAGTGAAGAAGAAATAAAGAGCCTCTTGATGAAAATGAAAAAGAAGAGTGAAAAAGTTGTCTTAAAGCTCAACATTCGGAAAATGAAGATCATGGCATCTGGTCCCATCACTTTATGGCAAATAGATGGGGAAAGAGTAGAAACAGTGGCTAACTTTACTTTTGGGGGCTCCAAAATCACTGCAGATGGTGACTGCAGCCATGAAATTAAAAGACGCTCACTCCTTGGAAGGAAAGTTATGACCAACCTAGACAGCACATTCAAAAACAGAGACATTACTTTGCCAGCAAAGGTCCGTCTAGTCAAGGCTATGGTTTTTCCAGTGGTCATGTATGGATGTGAGAGTTGGACTATAAAGAAAGCTGAGTGCCGAAGAATTGATGCTTTTGAACTGTGGTGTTGGAGAAGACTCTTGAGAGTCCCTTGGACTGCAAGGAGATCCAACCAGTCCATTCTGAAGGAGTTCAGCCCTGGGTGTTCATTGGTAGGACTGATGTTGGCACTGAAACTCCAATACTTTGGCCACCTGATGCGAAGAGCTGACTCATTTGAAAAGACCCTGATGCTGGGACGGATTGTGGGCAGGAGGAGAAGGGGATGACAGAGGATGAGATGGTTGGATGGCATCACTGACTCAATAGACATGGGTTTGGGTGGACTCGGGGAGTTGGTGATGGACAGGGAGGCCTGGCATGCTGCAGTTCATGGAGTCGCAAAGGGTCAGACATGACTGAGCGACTGAACTGAACTGAACTGACCTTGGTATCACAGCTTTTCCACTAATATTCCTCAACCCTTTTCACCAATCAGAGTCACTCAGCATGCTGCTTCCCAAGTGGCGCTAGTGGTACAGAACCTGCCTGCCATTGCAGGAAACTAAGAGATGTGGTTTGATCCTTGGATCAGAAAGATCCCCTCCTGGAGGAGGATGTGGCAACGCACTCTAGTATTGTTGCCTGGAGAATCCCATAGACAGAGGAGACTGGCAGGCTACACTCCATAGAGCTGCAAAAAGTCGGACACAACTGAAGCAACTTGGCGTGCACATACAGCATGCTGCTATCCAAGTATACATTTTGGGGAGGCTTGTTTATCAGTAGAACAGATGTATTTATGGAAATGTGAATTGGGCTTCTTCATAAATCCTAGTAGAATTTATTGCCATTTTTTGAAAAAAAAAATTAAGAGTTCTAAGTCCTTTGATGCAGAGCATAAAAGATGTCTCCATCTCTGGAACAAATATGTTGACCAATCCTTGTCACCTCTTAAAAGAAAGAAGGAAAACAACATATGCTGTGAGTGGTCACAAAATGCTGGCATAGTGTTTTGTGTTGCTAAATTCCACAGGTCACGGGAAAATAATAATTAATGATACTGTTTTTTCTATCTTAGAGCTGAGTCATATAAACTTAGATCAATCATCTATAAACACACGTTACCATTTCCACTTTGTTGGTACAAAAATGAAGGAAAGAAAAATAATCCTCAAAAGTTTTGTCAAAAAAAAAAAAGTTTTGTCAGGTAGGTATTAAATAAGGTAATATATCATAAATACCAAGCACATAAAAGGGGACTAAAGAGTGTATACTGACTCACTTTTCAAAAACATAGTAAGCACAGTCTACATAGTTGCTCCCCCTCAAAGGTCACACATGCCTGAGTCCAGGGGAAGCAGCTCACCCATGGAGTGCGTCAGCAGCAGAGCCTGTGTTTTCAGTGAGCAGAGGCAAACCACAGAGGATGCCACAGCAGCAGCCCTAAGGTGTGGCGGTGACAACAATCACTCCTGCTTTGGCAGTCAGAGGGAAAAGTGCTCGTCAAGATCAAAATGCTAATCAGAGCCTGCTGGGAAAGTCAGTTGTTCCCAGCGTCAGCAGGTTGCTTGAAGCGGCTGTACAATATATTATCACCTAATCTTAACTGGATTGTCCCTGCAAGAGTGACCAGAAAATGGTCAGAAATAAAACCAAGGAATAGATGTTGCATAAACATCAACTACCACAATTAGTTCTAGAGGGCCCTAAATTCCCAAAGGCATTTTGTGTGTGTGTGTGTGTGCATGACAGAAAAAATTAGGAGTCAGACTGAAAGTTAAAATACCACCTCTGTGAGACTCAGTGATTTCTGTAAAATGGGAATATTAATTATCTATATCCAACCTTTTTAAGGATAAAATGCACTAATTCATATGTATTTGAAATTTTTTGCTCTGTAACAAATTATGCCAAAATTTAGCAGCTTAAAAAACTAAATATTTATGATTGCACGTAGTTTCTGAAGGTCAGAAATCCAGACTGGCTTTAGATGAGTGATTCTGGTTTAGCCCCTCTCATGAAGTGATGAATACAATTATATGAAGACTTGACTGGAACTGGAGAATATGCTTCCAACCTTACTCCTTTGGCAGTTGGCAAACTTTTTTCCTTGCTGAGTGTTGGAAGGAAACCCCAGTTTCTCATCATGCGGGTTTCTCCATTTGGCTGCTCATAGCAGGGCTGTACCTGTCTCCCAGAGTGTGTATTCCAAAAGAGAAAAAAGTGCTGAAAAAGTGAGGATGGGCATGCATCGAGCACCCATACAGGAGCAAGAGTCTTTATAGAACCCAGTCTCAAAAGTGACATATAAACATTCCTGCCATATTATATTCATTGGAAGTCTACATCCCACTTAAGAAAAGGAGATGGTAACAGAGCATGAATTCTCCCAAGATTTGGATTATTGGTTCATTTTAGGGGCTGTTTACCATGGCACATAATACTCCTAACACATAAGATATACCCAAGAAATGTTAGTTGAAATCTAAAAATCTTAAAAGTTATTTTCTACAGATTTGTATTAATATGTAAACTGGATATAACTTTTTAAGCTTTTTTTTTAGTTTGTGTCAGTTTTTCTTTGTGAAGTTGAAGATTTATAGTGGGTGACTAATGAATATTAGTTCTTTTCCATCTCCTCTCCCTGAAATCTCAGTATACTTTGATCTTAAAATATCTTTTTATTACGTTCTTTAGAAACTGCAGGAATCCTTCCTAGAATCTTCCTAGAATTCCTCTCATTCTCTGAATCCACAGTAAAAATAAATATTATTTTTATCCTAAATGATTATAAGAAAGAAATCAGCATTACCCAAATCCACCAGCATAAGGTTCAGAAGAATCAGGATTATCTCAACAATGATTATTTTGCCATTTGTTTCTTGCTTCAATCTATAAATAAATCATTGCCTCACTACATAATATCCTTTTATCCATGCAAAATAGTCATATTTTTAGACTAAGAAGTCGTAAGATTCAAATTCTCCAAGCCAGGCTTCAGCAATACATGAACCGTGAACTTCCAGATGTTC
>NW_011494510.1:224058-224783 GCF_000754665.1 Bison bison bison
GGATAAGAATAAATCCACTAGGTAAACAAGAATGAGGAGAAAGAATTCAAGAAAGGAAGAGGTATAAACACATAGTCACAAGGGAGAACTAGGGAACTTCTCAAGCTCTGTTACCTTAAGCAAAGGGTAAGGGTACCTTAACCTTAAGCAGGTTAAGGGTAGAGAATTAGGACCAGTTGCAGAGGGTGTTTTTCGCCATGCTGAACTTCTCACATGTCACTTTGTTATCCTTGAAGAATCAGAGAAAGGTACTGAGCAAATGATTCTGGTGTTCTAGAAAGGTTGCTCAGATACTCTGAGTAGCCTAGATGGAGAGATGGTGGTGAATTAGGTGATAAAGGAATCAGTTAGGAGGATATTGTAAAAGGCCAGGTGAAAAATTGACAGGAGAAATTAATAACTTTCTTAATAAAGATCTGAACTATGGCAGTACTTGTGGGATAAAGAGAAGACAAATGGGAAATAACTTAGCAGGTAAATTAGATATGAATTAAGAGTCACTTTTATGCTGTTTTAATTAATTTTATTTTATTTTCAAACTCCACATAATTGTATTAGCTTTGCCAAACATCAAAATGAATCCACCACAGGTATACATGTGTTCCCCATCCTGAACCCTCCTCCCTCCTCCCTCCCCACTACCATCCCTCTGGTCGTCCCAGTGCACTACGACCCCAAGCATCCAGTATCGTGCATCGAACCTGGACTGGCATCTCGTTTCATAC
>NW_011494510.1:224883-226041 GCF_000754665.1 Bison bison bison
ATTGGATTAAAGAGTTACAGAGCATGGCCCAATCCATCAGAACAAGACCCAGTTTGCTACTAAGTCAGTCTCTCCCATCAGGAAGCTTAAATAAGCTTCTTATCCTTCTCCATCAGAAGGCAGAAAGAATGAAAACCACAATCACAAAAAACTAATCAAACTAATCACATGGACCACAGTGTTGTCTAACTCAATGAAACTATGAGCTATGCCATGTATTGCCATCCAAGATGGACAAATTATGGTGGAGAGTTATGATAAAAAGTGATGGAGAACGGAATGACAAACCACTTCAGTATTCTTCCCTTGAGAACCCCATGACCAGTATGAAAAGGCAAAAAGATAGGACACTGAAAGATGAACTCCCAGAGGTCAGTAGGTACCCAATATGCTACTGGAGAACAGTGGAGAAATAACTCCAGAAAGAATGAAGAGGCAGAGCCAGAGCAAAAACAACACCCAGTTGTGGATCTGACTGGTGATGAAAGTAAAGTCTGATGTTGTAAAGAGCAATATTGCATAGCAACCTGGAATCTTACGTCCATGAATCAAGGCAAATTGGAAATAGTCAAACAGGAGGTGGCAAGAGTGAACATCGATATTTTAGGAATCAGTGAACTAAAATGGACTGGAATGGGTGAATTTAACTCAGATGACCATTATATCTACTACTGTGGGCAAGAATCCCTTAGAAGAAATGGAGTAGCCATCATGGTTAACAAAAGAGTCCAAAATGCAGTACTTCAATGCAATCTCAAAAATGACACAATGATCTCTGTACCAAGGCAAACCATTCAATATCACAGTAATCTAAGTCTATGCCCCAACCAGTAAAGCTGAAGAGTTATACATTTCTATGAAGACCTACAAGACCTTCTAAAGCTAACACCAAAAACAGATGTTCTTCTCATTATAGGGGACTGGAATGCAAAAGTAGGAAGTCAAGAGATATCTGTAGAAACAGGCAAGTTTAGCCTTGGAGTGCAAAATGAAATAGGGCAAAGGCTAACAGAGTTTTTTCAAGACAATTCACTATTCATAGCAAACACCCGCTTCCCCCAACACAAGAGAAGACTCTACACATGGACATCACCAGATGGTCAACACTGAAATCAGATTGATTATATTCTTTGCAGCAGAAGATGGAGAAGCTCTACA
>NW_011494510.1:226141-233605 GCF_000754665.1 Bison bison bison
ATACTTTGGCCACCTGATGCAAAGAGCTGACTCATTTGAAAAGACTCTGATGCTGGGAGGGATTGTGGGCAGGAGGAGAAGGGGATGACAGAGGATGAGATGGTTGGATGGCATCACCGACTCAATAGACATGGGTTTGGGTGGACTCGGGGAGTTGGTGATGGACAGGGAGGCCTGGCATGCTGCAGTTCATGGGGTCGCAAAGAGTCAGACATGACTGAGTGACTGAACTAACTAACTATCCTGTGTGATTTCCTTTGTGAAAGAGTTGTGGATATAAAGAGGATCCCAGGATATTAAAACTGAAGGCTGTGATGCCATCACTTTGTCAACATAGTGAGTCTTGCTGCTCCTCAACCCCAGAGTTCCTTGTTTCAAGAAAAGCTCTATTTGCTGAGTCGCTCAGTCCAGGACAGGGTGTTAATTAGGACTGCTCTTCCATTTTTATTCCTTATATCCAATCACATCAAGTTCTATTTACTTTACTTTCTAAATATTACTTAAACCCATCACCTACTCTTTTCATCACTTCCCCAGGAAAGCACCCGATGGTTGTGCAAAATACAGAAAAATTTTCTAATGATTCCTTCATCTTTCTCCTTTGCTTTTCTTTAAAAGTTTTTTTTTTAATGTGGACCATTTTTGAAGTCTTTAATGAATTTGTTAAAATATTGCTTCTGTTGTTTATGTTCTGTTTTTTTGGACATGAGGCATGTGGGATCGGAGAAGGCAATGGCAACCCACTCCAGTACACTTGCCTGGAAAATCCCATGGACAGAGGAGCCTGGTAGGCTGCAGTCCATGGGGTCACAAAGAGTCAGACACGACTGAGCAACTTCTCTTTCATTTTCACTTTCCACTGGCATGCATAGGAGAAGGAAATGGCAACTCACTCCAGTGTTCTTGCCTGGAAAATCCCAGGGACAGGGGAGCCTGGTGGGCTGCCGTCTATGAGGTCACACAGAGTCGAACACGACTGAAGTGACTTAGCAGCAGCAGCAGCAGCAGCATGTGGTATCTTCACTCCTTGACAAAGGACTGAACCCTCATCCCCTGCATTGGAAGGCAAAGTCATAAGCACTGGACCACCAGAGAAGTCCCCTCCTTGACACTTTAACCCAACCCGCATGGGGCTGCCAATTGCAGTATTCTTAAGACACTTGTCTGATAAAATCTGTACCTTGGTTAAAAAGATTTTTATTGCTTTCATAAAATCAAGCCCCATAATATGACATATAAAACATTACAAAATAATCCTAGACTATCTCTTCCCCTTCATATCCCAGCTGTCTAAACTGAATACGCTTACTGACACACAGACCCATATACATTTTTGCTCCAGCAAAACTAAACTCTTGTCATTTGCTGAACTCACTCTTTGCATGAAACTTCAATTCCTTTGTTGTTGTTCAGTTGCTAAGTGTGTCTGACTCTTTGTGACCCCATGGATTCCTCTGTCCTCTATTTAATAATCTACTTAATATCCATTGTGTCAGTGATGCTATCTAACCATCTCATCCTCTGCCACCCTTTCTCATTTTGCCTTCAGTCTTTCCCAGCATCAGGCTCTTTTCTAATGACTCAGCTCTTCACATTGAGTGGCCAAAGTATTGAAGCTTCAGTATCAGTCCTTCCAATGAGTATTCAGGGTTGATTTCCTTGAGTGACTGGTTTCATCTCCATGCAGTCCAAGGGACTCTCAAGAGTCTTCTCCAACACTGCAATTCTAAAGCATCAATTGTTAGCACTCAGCCTTCTTTCCTCCTTCAGTGGACCACGTTTTGTCTGAACTCTTCACTAAAACCCATCTGTCTTGGGTGGCCCACCAGAGCACGCCTCATAGGTTCATTGAGCTATGCAAGCCCTTTTGTCGTGACAAGGCTGTGATCCATGAAGGTGAATTCCATTGTATGTACAGTTTACTTTGGCTACAATGTCATACCTTTGCTGCATCTCTAGTAAGCTTATATTCTTTCTTCAAAACTCTGTTTGAATATTCTTGTTGTGCGTTCTGGACTTCCTTCTGAAACCTGAGAGGGTAAACTGCTCCTTCCTCACTTTAATTCTATACTTTGTAAGCCTCTTACTATTTTTCTAAGCCTACTAAATGGTAATGTATTGTCTTTAAAACAATCTTTTATACAAAAATCAGCAAGTTGGGATCATAGTGTATTTAGTCTGGCTCTAATATCTGAAAGTAATGGGTTACACATGTTATAAATGTTAGATTGAAACACATAAAATTGTTGCCTTTGTGAGTTTAAAATGGTTGTCAAACATAAACATTTCATATTTGATATGAAAAAGCCTTCTTTTGTTGTGTACTGGGGATGTATAATTTGTAAAAGAATAGAAACATCATATGGTAAATAGGTGGGAGGTGTCTTAACATTTTATGTGCCATCTTGTGAAAGAAAATCTTGCCTCATTTTAAATAAAATTAAACAGTGAATTATTAAAGTCAATAGACATAAGTGATCTAGAGATAGAATTTAGCAGGATATGTACCTACTTATATCTATATATCTGCATGTGTATGCATGTGTATATATATGCCATTTCAAAGGAATGGATGGAACACCTAAAGATATGCTGTGTATGTGTGTATACATCTATACTGTATTTATTATGCTGCATACTTATATACTAAATACATGTATATAGTATATGTATACTATAGGAATATTTAAGGCATACTTAGGATATATTACAGTTTGATAATAAAGGATAAAATTCAATATGAATTTTAATGTTTATACTCTAAAAATGTATGAAATGCTTAAAGATGAGGTTATTCTCTTTTTAGAGGACTTATTTGGTTGCAAGCATCATTTTAGGAGAGAAATGGAGAAAAGAGAACTATAGCACCTTAATGGATGCATGGTACAAGGTCTTCCAAGAATTTACATGGTAGTTATAGGAGGTGCTTCTTTGGCATGCTCATTTTATGAACTTCAGATATCAATTATTCAGATGATATCTATGTTGAAAACTCTACAAAAGATTCTGATGCCCTCTGTTGTACACTAGTTTCTGTTCTACAGATAATCAAATGATAGTTTTATTATCTATATCAATGTTAATAAATATAGCTATATTCATCCATGTTTATAACTACCTCAACATCTTAAATGAAATCCCAGTGATGGCATTTCTTTTCCATATAGGAATCAAGAGACCCATAGTCTGGTAAACCAAGCAACTGGAAAATAGCCCAATTCTGTCATATGGATGGGAGAATTTATTTGAGGGGAGAGATGGGTGTCCTTAGAACTATTTCTTCTTATCCCATCAAGCTATTTGGCTGCCTATCCATCCATAAACTGCCTAACAGATACCATTTCCTCCTGTTTCTTTTCCTGAGGAGATGCTCATGCTGATTAAAATCTTCTCAAAGTCTTCAACTCCTCCTACTCCACAGGAATGCTCCTGTTTGGCCAGGTATTCAAATCAATTTGCCTTTGCTTAACTCCAGGGGAGATGCCAGACAGTGAGTCACTTTCCTGATGCCTGAGATGTATCCAAATATATGACCCAGATTCAGTATTTGTGAAAGTGAAGCATGCATTTGGCCACAGTTTGCAGTGGATTTGAGCTGTTCATGTTGGCTAGCGGTTTATTTGAGCTCCTTCTGGCTCAGGAATCACTTTGAAACTAATGGATCATGCTTTTGTTTATTTAATATGCATTGAGCTCCTAACATGTTCATGAAAGTGAAAGCATTAGTCACTCAGTCTTGTCTCTTTGTGACCCCATGGACTGTATGTAGCCCACATCTCCTCTGTCCATGGAATTTTCCAGGCCAGAATACTGGAGTGGGTTGCCATTTCCTTCTCAAGGGGATATTCCTGACCCAGGAATTGAACCTGTGTTTCTTATGTCTCCTGAATTGGCAGTCAGGTTCTTTACCATTGGAGCCACCTGGGAAGCCATGACATGTTTGTGGAATGGCATTAATAGGTGTGGGCTATTTAAAAAATGAATAAGATGTGCTCCTTGACTTTAAGAAGGTTTTAAGTTTCTGTGGGTAAAGCAAATTGCTCACTGGTAATTGTAAGGCTTAATAACATATTAATTTAGCACATAGTAGCAGCAGCAGCAGGCATTTCATAACTGTTACATGACTTAAGGAAGTACTAGAACAGGACCATCATCCTTCTGCTGAGAATGCTACAGGAAGTCTTGCTAGTTTTAATGCTGTGGGACAGAAAGTACTTCTGTCTTCCACTTCTCTGAATGTTGAAATCTGACGTACCTCCCAGACTCACCTTAACCATAAATGTGTAAAGGAAAAATCTAAGAGAGAAGTTCTGTAAGAGTGAAGTAAAAAATGGGGGAGCCTGTGATATACTTAGGAAATGATGAGTCAATTGTGGGATTGGAGGTATGAATGGCAACAGACAGAGCTGAGGCAAGTGTGTGACAGGAGGAACCACATAGATATAATTTAGGCATTAGACAGATGAGGCAGAAGCTGGGAGCTTTGATTTCTAACTGCCTCATTTGCTAGAGAAATCACTAAAGATTGGACTTCCCAGCTGGCAAAGAACCTGCCTGCAGTGTGGGAGACCAGGGTTTGATCACTGGTTTGGGACGATCCCCTGGAGAAGGCTACCCACTCCAGTATCTGGCCTGGAGAATTCCATGGACTGTATTGGAGCTTTGATTTCTAACTGTTGCATTTGGTAGGGAAACTACTATACACTAGTATTTATTAAACATGTGAAGAATGCTGAATATTGGCTAATCACTTGCCTTAACCTAAAAAAAAGTGCATTATTTTTATTTCCTCTTTCAGAAGGAAATCATGACAATTAAATCTAATTCATCTAAAATTTTCAATGACTCAGAGAGGTATTCTGCATTTCACATTTTGTCCTTGAAAATTAGTAATTGAGCACCTATCTGTGTCAGACAATTTTCTAGGCAATGAAGGTTCAGCATAGAATAAAACATACAACAGCCCTACTCTGTGGAGATTATATTACAGCAGATAAAGACAAATGATAAACAAGAAAATATGTGAATAATCAATTAACAAGTAACTAAAGAATTGAAGGTGATGGAAAATAAGCAAGTTGTCTTGCAAGTTCTCCCAGTGGGAATTAACCTCAGTTTAAAATGTGATAGAAGAGAAGAGGTGAATCAGATGACAATAAAGGGGAAGAATGCTTCTGGTAAGGAGAATATCTAGGCCAAAATCCTGAGGGGATTGCCATGCTTGGAGCAGTCAGAGACAAGGAAGAAGTCACTGTGGCTTGAAAGAAATAAGAGATGGTCTAGGGTTTGAGGGGACTTCCCTGGTGGCTCAGACAGTAAAAGTGTCTGCCTACAATGTGGGAGACCCGGGTTTGATCCCTGGGATGGGAAGATCCCCTGCAGTAGGGAACGGCAACCCACTCCAGTACTCTTGCCTTGAAAATCCCATTGACGGAGGAGCCTGGTAGGCTACAGTCCATGGGGTTGCAAAGAATCGGACACGACTGAACGACTTCACTAGGGGTTGAGGGGTGAGATTTGGACTTGTAGGATGTGGTGGTAAGGTATAAGGTAAGAAACTTAAGTTTTAAAATTATGTCGATGGCTTCTGAGTGAAGAAAAAGTTATACTGGAGCAAAAGAGAAAGGAGAGAGATTATGATGAGGATGAGATGAATGAGAATGTCAGTGGTGGATTCACAAGGAAGTCAACTTATAAATAGTTCACATATAAATGAACTTATTTAAAATACGAAGACAAATGCACAGATTTAGTTAATGAATTTATGGTTACTAGGGGGGACAGGTATGGTGAAGGTGTAGGCTGAGAGTTTGGGATTGACATATTAACACTGCTCTATTTAAAACAGATAAGTGAGGACTTAACCTGGCAGTCCACTGGTTAAGACTCCATGCTTCCACGGTAGGAGGCATGGGTTCCATCCCTGGTCAGTGAATTAAGATCCACATGTCTTGCAGCATGGCCAAAGCAAATAAAAATAAAAGATCAAATATGTAACCAACAAAGACCTACTTCATAGCACAGGGAAGACTGTTCAATATTCTGTAATAACCTAAATGGGAAAAGAATTTTAAAAAGAACAGGCATATGTGTATGTATAATTGAAAAAAGATAGGTAACCACACTAACAAAAAATACCTTCACCTTTAAAGAAAATAGTGTTATAGCAGACAAGAAAAATGGTATAAGTATTTTTATAGTGCAATTGGGATCAAAATAATCTGTGCATATTTACATAGGAATGTAAATACAAAATATATTTTGAGGTTTTCTTTATATGGACATCATTGTAAAACATTCAGATCCAAGTGAAAAATATAAATCAAAAAAAATAGTACACCTGTGGCTAACTCATGTTGCTGTATGGCAGAAACCAACACAATATTGTAAAACAGTTCAGTTGAGTCCCTCAGTCTTGTCTGACTTTGTGACCCCATGACTGCAGCATGCCAGGCCTTCCTAGCCATCACCAACTCCTGGAGTTTACCCAAACTCATGTCCATTGAGTCGGTGATGCCATCCAACCATCTCATCCTCTGTGATCCCCTTCTCCTCCCACCTTCAATCTTTCCCAGCATTAGGGTCTTTTCAAATGAGTCATTTCTTCATATCAGGTGGCCAAAGTATTGGAGTTTCAGCTTCAACATCAGTCCTTCCAATGAATATTCATGACTGATCTCCTTGCTGTACAAGGGACACTCAAAAGTCTTCTCCAACACCACAGTTCAGAAGCATCAATTCTTCAGTGCTCAGCTTTCTTTATAGTCCAACTCTCACATCCATACATGACTACTGGAAAAACCATAGCCTTGACTAGATGGACCTTTGTTGGCAAAGTAATGTCTCTGCTTTTTAGTATGCTGTCTAGGTTGGTCATAACTTTGCTTCCAAGGAGTAAGCGTCTTTTAATTTCATAGCTGCAGTCACCATCTGGAGTGATTTTGGAGCCGCAAAAAATAAAGTCTGCCACTGTTTCTGAAGGAGAAAACAGACAGAACAGGCTCTATCTTGAAAGCAGGACTCCATCTTGGGCCCATCTGTGGTCTTTGAGCTATGCACGCAATATCTATGGAAATGACATACAAACTGGAAAATCTGACCCTCTGATGGAAGAGCCCCAGGGCTCGCACCTAGACTCTCCGTCACCTAAAAAAACACCCTAATTATCTGTGTAACCAAATAGAATCATAAATTCTATTATGCTTATTGGGGTATGACCACAGGCCTATTGATAATGTCCACTGTTAACTTCCTAAGCTTAAGGCATATGAATCATGGGTTTAAGGCATACAAATCAAGGGGTAACTTTGGTTTTATCTTTCTTCACCTTTGTTCAGACTAGGTTCAGAGAATTTGGGGAAATGAGTTTGAGCACGTACACATAGGGTATATAAGGTTTTCACAAAAACTGGTCAGGGTCCTTGGCTAAGAGGAGACTCTGCCTTGGGCCCACTGGTGTAATAA
>NW_011494510.1:233705-249634 GCF_000754665.1 Bison bison bison
CACCTATTTGCCATGAAGTGATGGGACCAGATGCCATGATCTACGTTTTCTGAATGTTGAGCTTTAAGTCAACTTTTTCACTCTCCACTTTCACTTTCATCAAGAGGCTTTTTAGTTCCTCTTCACTTTCTGCTATAAGGGTGGTGTCATCTGCATATCTGAGATTATTGATATTTCTCCCGGCAATCTTGATTCCAGCTTGCCATCCATCCAGCCCAGCATTTCTCATGATGTACTCTGCATATAAGTTAAATAAGCAGAGTGACAATATACAGCCTTGACGTACTCCTTTTCCTATTTGTAAGATAGTTACCTTCCACTTAAAAATAAATAAATTAAAAAAAAAAAAGAAAAATGTGATGGGCAAACTTCAGGAGGAAAAAAGAAAAATGTCTGGTGGAAGGGAAACTGATCATTGTGGAAAAACACTGTTTAGTAAAGTTTTTCTGGGATAATAGACATATTCTGTATTTAAACCCTTGAAATGTGATTAGTATGACCATAGAACTCACTTTACATTTTTTATTTAATTTTAATTAAACTTAACCATGCATGGCTACTGGTTTCTCCTTTGATCAGTGCCACACTACAAAGTAAACAATTAAATCAAACCAACATGCCTTTAGAAATCCGTGTTCTTTACCACTGCTCTAAAGCACATCACTTAAAAGATTCAAGGCAGTGACTTCTGAGATGCTCCATTTGTAGCTCTTTCCATGCTCTCTGACATGGAGGGGACTATCACCAACACAGAAAAAAATGCAGAGGATGTCACCCATCATTTCCTCACTGTTAGTGCTTCTTAGGAGGTCTTGCCACCTTGTAATTCCCCTTTTGATTATAGCATGTGGTATAAATGAGGAGGAGAAATACATTTACTTTCTAAGAATACTTAGTGGTCCTAGTAATGTGTTTAGTACCAAAGACCTGCTTTAAATTGTGAAGAGGTTTGATTTAAAACTGTCTCTTTCCAGTTGATTGTTAATTTATGGCATCATTATTAGTGACAACAAATAGCATCTCTGGGATGGAAGAAATGCAATTAGATTGTCACAAACTGTCAGTTGTTGTACTTGGGTGTGATTTTTTTTTAATGCATCTTTTACATAAGCCTCTAATGCTTATAATAATAGAAACAGAACTTGCTGTTTCCTTTTTAAGGAATGAAGAGTAATTATGAGCACATTCTAGCATAGTTAGAGTAAAAGATGAAGCAAGAAAGTTGCGATAAATGTTGGGGTCCACAAGATTCTCTTCACTTGATGCCTTCATTTAGTAACAACTCAATAAGAATTTTACAGAAAAAAAATGACTAATATAGTAAAATAAAGACCTTTAAAAATAAAACTCCAAAATGAGTCTGTCCTTTTTCTCAAATAATCCCATTGGTTGATATATACTTATTCCAATATTACTCTTAAAACATGTTTAAACTTCTTTTGCAAATTTTCCAGTTTCCTCTAGATGATTAGTTAAGGACACACAATTGCTAGCCTAGAGGAGATTCTTAGGAGCTTTGGAAACTTAGAACGTGAGCCCTGAAAGACCTGTAACTGTACGTGTGGTGTAATCCTCTCCATCATACAGGTGTGCAAATTAATTGTGCTAGGGATCAGCGCAACATTTTTTGAGTCCTTTTGAGCCCCTCTCTGATGATCAGAAGTAACCTTGGGAAGTAGCAAACACCTTCTTCCATCATGTGGGTGAAGATTATAGTGGGTCAAATTTGAAGAGCTTTGTCTTTATTGAAGATACAATAAGATTATAAACATAATAATAAAAGATTCCCCAAGTGTTCTCTAAGTGGTGCCATTGGACTAAATGAACATTGTTTTGCAGAAACTACTTTAAGGAAGGAAAAAATACCTATAACTTTGGTTTCTGAAGATGAATCATATTAAGAAAACTAAAACATCCTGGGGACTCTAAGCAGCAACCAGCAATATCTGAGAGTTGTTCTTCTGAAGAGAGAAACACTGATAGAAGCACAAGTTCATTCAGCTGTTCTCTTCCTGGCAATGTTCTGGAAGCCTCCAACCACCCAGCACTGAAGAGGGGCTTTGGGTGATATTAATTTGCAGTTACCAATATCCATCTTATTTGTTTCTTTTACAGACTTTTTGATGTTACTTCAAATAATTTTTGACACTGAAGGAAAAGAGAATGACAAATACAGATATGTTAATTAGTTTAAGTGGGTTTGATCCTAAATTCTTTTCCAGGAAAATGGAGAAAGTTAATGATTCAAGTATCACTCTCTGAGACTGACCTCTGCTTCACATCTTTATTCCATGAATTCCTGCCAATCCACTATGATGCTTCAAGTCCTAAGCCAGACTTTGGCATGGCAGCAGTGCATGGGAGAGATACAATTCTTGCCTGCATATGGGTATTAGTAGATACACTGCCTGTCAAGGAAGTGTCCGCCTCATTCTCAGTACTGTTCCCTGGAGAGTATAGGATTCATGCTGACCAAAAGCTTCTGTTGCCCACAAATAGTTCAGTATTTATCAAGCACTCAGGACTCATCATACATTGGATTCTAGCCATACACATAACAGTTAACACTGACTACCAAGCTATGAAGAATTTGTTCTTCTCTACTGAACATGAATCATCTCCAGGACTTTTATCTTGGAAGACTACAGTCTTTCCACAACTCTAGGCTTACAAATCCAGTTGGAAGTTGAATATAAAATAGTTATCTCTTACTATGTCAAAAATGGTATTTGATTTCTATTTTTCAAGCCTCTTCTTCCTGCAGTCTTAACCCAATATGTGCCATCACCACTTACTCAATTGCTCGTCCCAAGACTCAGGAGTTATTTCAGTCCCTTCCTATCTTCACCCTCTACATCCAATTCTTTATCTGTTCCGACCACATTCTGAAAACTCTTATTGTGATCCATCATCATGACTACTACTGTAGTCCAAGTTGCCACTGTGTCACCAATCTGGAGGTTTTTGATCCTCTTCTCCCACTCTTGTCTGGCTCCAAACCATTCCACACAGAGTAAGTGAATGTTTGTTACTAAAAGCAAACCTCTCTGGAAAAATAATGATTTAAACACCATCTATTAGTTTGCATTTGAATTTCAAACTTCAAAATATAGACTAAAATGATGATCTCATATCTGATTATCAAATACACAGAGTTCTTTCTGACTTCAATGATGTTGTGGACCCTCTGATGATAAAACTCATTTCAGGTTTCTCATCTGATGGCCTGGTTTCTTTAACAGGCAGATCTATATAGTATACCTTGCTTGACTAAACTTACCAAGGATATAAAACCTCCAGTAAAATAAGCCAGTCGGAGAGGGCAAATCTGCTTCTAAGAGACATCTGAAAAAGTTAGACTCATAGAAACAGGGAGTAGAATAATGGCTTCCAGGAGGAGGAATGGAAAGTTGCTATTTAATTGGTTTAAATTTTCAGTTATGCATGATAAATACATCCTAGAGATCTGCTGTACACCATTGTGTCTCTGGTTAAGAATATTATATTGTATGTTTAAAATTTTGTTAGGAAGACATAGTTCATGTTAAGTATTCTGAACACAGTAAAGAATGTTAAATCTCCCTCATTACTCTATCTCATCACCTGTGGATTTCCTTCTGTGTAACTCTCATGATCAAAAATTTTCTTTATTTGAATACCTACAGTACAGTGTTAGTTGCACAGTCATGTCCAACTCTTTGTGACCCACAGGCTGCAGCCCACCAGCTCCTCTGTCCATGGAATTCTCCATGCAAGACTGCTACAGTGGGTTGCCATTCCCTTCTCCAAGGAATCTTCCTGACCCAGGGAATGAAACCAGGTCTCCCATGTTGCAGGCAGATTATTTACCATCTGCTGCTGCTACTTAATCACTTCAGTTGTGTCTGACTCTGTGTGACCCTATGGACTGCAGCCTTCCAGGCTCCTCTGTCCATGGGGATTCTCCAGGCAAGAATACTGGAGTGGGTTGCCATTTCCTCCTCCAGGGGATTTTCCCAACCCAGGAATCCAACTGCTGTAGAATGCAATTCCACGGGGACAGAGTATGATCTATTTTGGCTCTGCTGTCTTCCCGGAGTCTAGCATATAGACCAGCAGAAAAACAGATGCATATTAAATATTTATTGAAAAAAAAATAATGAAGGTATCTTTGATTGACCTTGAAGACCATGTTAGAATGACTCTTCGATCTACCCCTGTTTCAGGCACCTTGTCACTTCTCTTCACAATGGAATTCCACGAGGAGGCAGTCCTCACTTCAGAAATTGGCCCATTATAACTGCTCATATTTTTTTCAGAGACACAACACACATTCTAAATATAGTTCCTTGTGTTTAGTGATTTCAAAATAGCTCTCCTGAGGGTGTTTAAAGGCCTTCCCTCAAACAAGTCACCTCGCAAATTAATTTGCTAGTTTTAAATCTTTATTAATGCAAATTGACTCGATACTGTAAACATATACAGATGAGCGCTCAGGTTTTCCCTTGTTCTCACCACACACTGAGGAAGGATTAATAATAAGCTTTGCACATAGGCACAGTTTCAACAATGAACATAGTTGAGCCCTCCCTCCCAAACTGGTCAGTTTTCCTCTCGCAAAAGGAATGTCACGTTTGCTTTAAAAAGAGAGTAATTCCCTGTATACACTTTTCCCCTGGAGAGACAGAAATTGACATGATATTTCAGCAAAAAGAAATTTTTGGAATAATCAGCCTTTAGAAAAGATCAGCTTGAATAGACATGTGGTAAGACAACTTGTTCAGTGTCAGCTACTGTACAACGTGAAACTCACACAGGGGAGATGGAACACATTCTCACTCTTTGCCTGATATGTAGACATTGCTTCCTAGTTCAGGATATCCAATGGAAGGCAAACTAAGGATAAATACAGAAAATAAACACATTTTATCATAGTCTCCAAATGGCAGAACACGTTTTTCACAAAAATAATCTTTAATTTGCACAACATTGTGCGTATCTAAATGAGTTTTCCATTGCATCTTCTCATGAAATCTTCATACCAAATAACATTCAGCCCTATATCACAACAAAGTGGCTCTGGTTTTCCTTTCGTTTATTTCAAGTATAGATAAAGATATAAGGAAAGTATCCTGAATTTTAGAAAGAAACATAATTTAAAGGGAACCCTCTTACACTGTTGGTGGGAATGCAAACTAGTACAGCCACTATGGAGAACAGTGTGGAGATTCCTTAAAAAACTGGAAATAGAACTGCCTTATGATCCAGCAATCCCACTGCTGGGCATACACACTGAGGAAACCAGAAGGGAAAGAGACACATGTACCCCAATGTTCATCGCAGCACTGTTTATAATAGCCAGGACATGGAAGCAACCTAGATGCCCATCAGCAGATGAATGGATAAGAAAGCAGTGGTACATATACACAATGGAGTATTACTCAGCCATTAAAAAGAATTCATTTGAATCAGTTCTAATGAGGTGGATGAAACTGGAGCCTATTATACAAAGTGAAGTAAGCCAGAAGGAAAAACACCAATACAGTATACTAATGCATATATATGGAATTTAGAAAGATGATAACAATAACCCTGTGTATGAGACAGCAAAAGAGACACTGATGTATAGAACAGTCTTATGGACTCTGTGGGAGAGGGAGAGGGTGGGAAGATTTGGGAGAATGGCATTGAAACATGTATAGTATCATGTATGAAACGAGATGCCAGTCCAGGTTCAATGCACGATACTGGATGCTTGGGGCTAGTGCACTGGGACGACCCAGAGGGATGGTATGGGGAGGGAGGAGGGAGGAGGGTTCAGGATGGGAAGCACATGTATACCTGTGATGGATTCATTTTGATATTTGGCAAAACTAATACAATTATGTAAAGTTTAAAAATAAAATAAAATTTTTAAAAAATGAATCAGGGGTGGGACACTTTGAATTTAATATTAATCTTTAATCAAGATATTAAGAGACATTTATAAAGGTTCAAGTTATGAACACCAAATAAATGATTAGTTCAGGGATATGATCTTTTGCACACAAAGAAACTAAAGCTCAGAGAATGTGGATAGCTGTGTAATAAGCATATCATATACAGTGTTTCTCAGCAAATTAAAACACAAAGTATATGTACGAAAAATGAGAACAAAAGAAATTTTTAGTTGGTGGTGGACAGGGAGGCCTGGTGTGCTGCGATTCATGGGGTCGCAAAGAGTCAGACATGACTGAGCGACTGCACTGAACTGAACTGAATTTCACATGTGCTTAGTTGACTTAAAAAGGACATCATGCATAATACTTCATATGGTTTAGTGTTAAATGTTTTCAATTCTTTTCCCCAACTGAAAGAGAAAAAAGCTCACACACTTTCTTCCTCCAGTTCCTATCTTTAATTTGTAAACATCAGTAAAATAATTATAAACAGCTGGCAATATTTGGTGGTGGTTGTTTGCCTGGTTTTGTAAAGTTAGTCTTTGCCAAAATTCTAAAAGCGTCTTCCATAACTCCATGGTAATTTTAGATTGTCTTTGAAATTTTAAAATTTGGCAGTTTACTTCACAGAGTTGTATCAGTCAGTTCGTCAGTCACTCAGTCGTGTCCCACTCTTTGCGACCCCACGGACTGCACCACGCCAGGCCTCCCTGTCCATCACCAACTCCCAGAGTTTACTCAACTCATGTCCATGAGTCAGTGATGCCATCTAACCATTTCATCCTCTGTCGTCCCTTTCTCCTCCTGCCCTTAATCTTTCCCAGAATCAGGGTCTTACCAAATGAGTCAGTTCTTCATACCAGGTGGCCAAAGTATTGGAGTTTCAGCTTCAGCATTAGTCCTTCCAATGAATATTCATGACTGATTTCCTTTAGGATCCTGGTTGGATCCCCTTGCAGTCCAAGGGACTCTCAAGAGTCTTCTCCAACACCACAGTTCAGAAGCATCAATTCTTAGGTGCTCCGATTTCTTTTTTTTTTAATACTAGTTCTTGATGCTGGTAGTATATTTCTCATTAAGAGCACATTGTAACATTTAATTTTTACTCATCCATGTATTAACTTTTAAACAAAATTGTATTTTAAGAAATATCAAAATCAACTCAATGTTTTCCTGTTTAATTTGACTGAAGAAGAAAAATTATTCCAAGTATAATCAGTTCAGTTCAGTTAGTTCAACTCTCATATCCACACATGACTACTGGAAAAACCATAGCTTTGACTAGATGGACCTTTGTTGGCAAAGTAATGTCTCTGCTTTTGAATATGCTGTCTAGGTTGGTCATAACTTTTCTTACAAGGAGCAAGCATGTTTTAATTTCATGACTTCAGTAACCATCTGCAGTGATTTTGGAGCCCCAAAATATAAAGTTTGATGATTTTTCCACTGCTTCCACATCTATTTGCCATGAAGTGATGGGATCAGATGCCATGATCTTAGTGTTCTGAATGTTGAGCTTTAAGCCAACTTTTTCACTCCCCTCTTTCACTTTCATCAAGAGTCCCTTTAGTTCTTCGCTTTCTGCCATAAGGTTGGTGTCATCTGCATATTTGAGGTTATTGATATTTCTCCCGGCAATCTTGATTCCAGCTTGTGTTTCATCCAGCCCAGCGTTTCTCATGATCTACTCTGCATATAAGTTAAATATGCAAGGTGATAATATACAGCCTTGACATACTCCTTTTCCTATTCGGAAGCAGTCTGTTCTTTCATGTCCAGTTCTAACTGTTTCTTCCTGACCTGCATACAGATTTATCAAGAGGCAGGTCAGGTGGTCTGGTATGCCCATCTCTTTCAGAATTTTCTACAGTTTATTGTGACCCAAACAGTCAAAGGCTTTCTCATAGTCAATAAAGAAGAAGTAGAGGTTTTTCTGGAACTCTCTTGCTTTTTCAATGATCCAATTTGATCTCTGGTTCATCTGCCTTTTCTAAATTCAGCTTGAACATTTGGAAGTTCGCGATTCACGTATTGTTCAAGCCTGGCTTGGAAATTTTTGAGCATTATGTTGTTAGTTTGTGAGATGAGTGCAATTGTATGGTAATCTGAGCATTATTTGGCATTGCCTTTCTTTGGGATTGGAATAAAAACTCACCTTTTGCAGTCCTGTGGCCACTGCTGAGTTTTCCAAATTTGGTGGTGTATTGAGTGCAGCACTTTCACAGCATCATCTTTAGGTTTTAAAATAGTTCAACTGGAATCCCATCACCTCCACTAGCTTTGTTCATAGTGATGCTTCCTAAGTAAGGCTCACTTGACTTCACATTCCAGGATGTCTGGCTCTAGGTGAGTGATCACACCATCATGATTATCTACGTCGTGAAGATCTTTTTTGTGTAGTTCTTCTGTGTATTCTTGCCACCTCTTCTTAATATCTTCTGCTTCTGTTAGGTTGGTACCATTTCTGTCCTTTCTTATGCCCATCTTTGCATGAAATATTCCCTTGGTATCTCTAATTTTCTTGAAGAGATCTCTAGTCTTTCCCATTCTATTATTTTCCCTATTTCTTTGCACTGATCACTGAGGAAGGCTTTCTTATCTCTCTTTGCTATTCTTTGGAACTCTACATTCAAATGGGTATATCTTTCCTCTTTCCTTTTCTCCTTTGCTTCTCTTCTTTTCACAGCTATTTGTAAGGCCTCCTTAAACAACCATTTTGCCTTTTTGCATTTCTTTTTCTTTGCTATGGTTTTGATCCCTGCCTCCTGTACAATGTCACGAACCTCCCTCTATAGTTTTCAGACACTCTGTCTATCATATTGAATCCCTTGGATCTATTTGTCACTTCTACTGTATAATTGTAAGGGATTTGATTTAGGTCATTCCTGAATGGTTAGTGGTTTTCCCTACTTTTCTCAATTGAAGTCTGAATTTGGCAATAAGGTGTTCATGATCTGAGCCACAGTCAGCTCTGGGTCTTATTTTTGCTGACTGTATAGAGCTTCTCCACCTTTGGCTGCAAAGAATATAATCAATCTGATTTTACTATTGATCATCTGGTGATGTCCTTGTGTAGAGTCTTATAGTTTATAGTTTTAATAATATTCAATTTTTACTAAATTGGTCAGTGACCTATGCTTTCAGTAATTGTGAAATCTTTTAAATAAGTAAAGAATAATATTATAAAGAAAAGAGCAAGTAGATTTGTTTATGTTAAAGGTAAATTACCTTTTAAAAATTATTAGAGTATAGATGATCTACAATGTTGTATTAATTTCAGGTGTATAGCAAAGTGATTCAGTTATACATATACATATATTCCTTTTTAGATTCTTTTCTCATATAAGTTATCACTTAGTAATGTATAGAGTTCCTTGTGATACACAGTAGGCCCTTGCTGGTTATCTATTTTATATATTGTAGTATGTATAAGATACTATCAGTATACTTATATATGTAAGTATATATAGTAACCATGTGTGTGATCTTTCCAAGTTCCTGATTATCCCTCCCCACCAGGTCTCCTCTTTGGTAACCATAAGTTTATTTTTCTATCTATGTGTCTGATTCTGTTTTGGAAATAAGTTCGTTTGTACCACTTTTTAAATTAGATTCCACATATGAGCGATATCATATGATATCTGTCTTCCTCTGTCTACCTTGTTTCAGTTGGTGTGATAATTTCTAAGTCCATCTACTTTGCTGCAGATGGCAATTTTCATCCTTACTTACGGCTGAGTAATATTCCATTAATATATACCACATCTTCTTTAGTCCTTCTTTGATGGATATTTAGGTTGCTTCCATGTCTTGGCTGTTGTAAATAGTGCTTCAGTGAACACTGGGATGCCTATATCTTTTCAAAGTATTATTTTTTCCAGATATATGCCTAGGAGTTGGATTTCTGGGTCATATGGTCATTCTATTTTTAGTTTTTTAAAGAATCCCCATATTATTCTCCATAGTGATTCTACCAATTTACCTTCCCACCAACAGGGTAGTAGGGTTCCCTTTTCTCCACACCCTCTCCAGCATTTGTTTGTGGACTTTTTGATGATGACCATTCTGATCAGTATAGGATAATAGTTCATTGTAGTTTTAATTTGCATTTCTCTGAGAGTTGTGATGTTGAGATAGTTGTGATGTTGAATAGTGACATTCATCATCTTTTCATGTGCTTTTTGGATATTTAAATGTCTCCTTTGGAGAAATATGCAATTAAAGACAAATTACTAAAACTCAAGATTCACAAAACTAAGATCACGGCATCCAGTCCCATCACTTCATGGCAAGTAGATGGGGGAGCAGTGGAAACAGTGACAGGCTTTATTTTCTTGGGCTCCAAAATCAATGCAGATGGTGACTGCAGCCATGAAATTAAAAGATGCTGGCTCCTTGGAAGAAAAGATATGCCCAATCTAGACAACGTATTAAAAAGCAGAGACATTACTTTGCCAACAAAGGTCCATCTAGTCAAAGCTATGGTTTTTCCAGTGGTCATATAAAGATGTGAGAGTTAGACCATAAAGAAGACTGAGCATCAAAGAACTGATGCTTTTGAAGTGTGGTGTCGGCGAAGATCTTGAGAGTCCCTTGGATCAAACCAGTCTATCCTAAAGGAAATCAATCCTGAAAATCATTGGAAGGACTGATGCTGAAGCTGAAGCTCCAATATTTTGGCCACCTGATACGAAGAACCCACTCATTAGAAAAGACCCTGATGCTGGGAAAGATTGAGGGCAGGCAGAGAAGGGGATGACAGAGGATGAGATGGTTGGATGGCATCAGCAACTCAATGGCCATGAGTTTGAGCAAGTTCCGGAAGAAGGTGAAGGACAGGGAAGGCTGGTGTGCTACAGTCCATGGGGAGCAAAGAGTTAGACACGAATGAGTGCCTGAATAACTTCTATCAAAAATTAGCAAACTCAGCTTGGAGGGTCACTATCGTGATCCTCTTTATGTTTAAAAAAAGAAAAAATTAGAAAAGACTGTACCTTAGAAGAAAACAGTAGAAGCATCAGAAACTTTTACTTTTAGCCTCAAATTTTATTTCTGAATTAGAAGCTTAATTTTTCCCCATTGGATATTTCTTCTGCATGAAAGAAAAATGTTGATACATGTAATGTCCAGTATGGTAACCACAAGCCACATGTAATTATTGAGCAACTGAATTGTGTATAGTTCAAATTGAGATATGTTATAAAAGTAAAAATACCCACTGGTTTCCAAAGACTTGGAAAAAATATATAAATAATTTTTAATACAGGTTACATGTTAAAATATAGGATTTTCATGTATTGGGTTCAATATTATTAATGTGAATTTATGCTTTTTTATTTGTATGTATGCTGCTGCTGCTGCTGCTGCGTCACTTTAGTCATGTCCGACCCTGTGCGACCCCATAGACGGCAGCCCACCAGGCTTCCCGTCCCTGGGATTCTCCAGGCAAGAACACCGGAGTGGGTTGCCATTTCCTTCTCCACTGCATGAAAGTAAAAAGTGAAAGTGAAGTCGCTCAGTCGTGTCGGACTCTAGCGACCCCATGGACTGCAGCCTACCAGGCTCCTCCATCCATGGGATTTTCTAGGCAAAAGTACTGGAGTGGGGTGCCATTGCCTTCTCCGTTTGTATGTATAGGCACTAATAAATTTAGAAATTCACATGTGGCTCATATGAATAGGACTGGCTTCAATATTTTAGAAAGGTATTTGGAACTCATAAGCTCTAACTACTTGTACTTGCATATACCAAAACCCTCTTCACTGGACAAATATCAAATGTAAATCTTCATTTTGTACTGGAAAGACTTATTCTGCAAGTTATCTTTGATATGTAGTTTATTTCAACAATTATGGAGAAAAATGCTTATAAAAAGTGAGCATTTTTATTTCATAGAATTTTAGGATGGATAAAGATAATGAAGAAAATCTCCTAAATTTCATAAATAATTAGGTTAAAACAAAATAGGACAGTCATAGATAAAGGATATGGATTTTGTATCTTATGGCATTTGGAGGCCTAGTAACATATTTTTGTTTCATAAATCTATGAAATATTTGGCATGTCAAAAGGTTCACATGATAAAATTCTTAAAATAAGAAAAAAGAGATGCAAAAGCACATTTATAAGATGGCCTGAAACAAGGGATAAGGGAGAGAGGTATATAGGGAGGTGTACTTTTGTGTTTAAAAAAAACTATTTTGATGAAATCAATGTCAGTAGATTCACAGATTATGGATGATTTCTGTTTTCCCCTTATGATCTTTATTTATAAACAAATGAAGGTTTGTTTTTCATATTATCTACAATCAAAAATTTACCCTAAAATACGTCCTTTAATAAAATAGGAAGTCCTTCCTTTAATAATTGTCTACAAAGCTTTTAATACCAGTGAAAAAGCAGTAGGAAAATTTGCGGTGATTTCATCCTAAGAACTGAACATCAAGGAAATACATTTTTCCCACTGAGTATGGCCAAGGTACAACACTAGTAGCTTTTTCTCTGTAATTAATGCACAATCCAGCTTGTACAGCAGACAGGCTGTAGGAGCCTGAGGCTCTGTCCATACAATCTGGTTTTGAGGTAATTTTTCAACTGTTCCCCTTTTTTTCATGTATACAAACACCTCATGTAGATCCTGACTGTCAGCTCCCCTGGGGAGACGGAATCTAAAAATTTGTGAATCAGATTGAAACCCTTTAGGAGATATTTCCTACATAAGGGCAAGCATAATCCTTTTAATTTATGATGCAAAACGTTGTCCAGGTAAATTTTAACAAAAACATACCTCAGAAGGTTTAAGAATATCTTTTATCACTTTTCAAGCAAGTTAAAATGAATTTTATACTTCTTTTGGCAAAAGTATTCAAGGGAAAAAAATCTTCAAAAGCAGAACGAAAAGAAATGTGGTGCTTTCTATGGGAGATATGGAAAGGAATTTTTTTTTTATCTAAATGGATAAAATACATTTTCAAATAGAAAATATAGATTTCCCTGAGCATTTGTGCAAGGAAATTGAAAGAGTAGATGAGGAGTCAAAGTCATCATAAATAAGGAGATATTTCGCTTGAAAAAATGTTAATAGAAGTAAAATGTATGGAATATATCAGAAATTGGCCTGCAGACTGACAAACAGAACAGAAAAAATATAGGCAGGTGCCCATTAAAGTGCCGAACATTGAAAGGGCTGGAAAAAAGTACCGATCAGAGAACCAAGATGATTTTTCAATGAACTTAAAATGAAAGCATTTGAGAGGCTCTTACAATGCAAAAATGTCTCTTAAAAATTGTCACAGTAGAAAACTGTTTTATCAATAAAGAGATCATTTGAAATACTGCCTTCATAGCTCTCAAGCCTTCAGGTCTATGAGTTTCTCTCTTTCTAAACAGTGGTTGGAATTATTTTAGATAATTCCTGCTGACCAGTTAACCTACCTCTATTTCAGTCATTCATTACTTAAACAAATGTTTGTAAAGCAACTACTATGTGTTATCATACTGACCCTAAAAATATAGTGATGACCAGAACACAATTTTGTCCTCCCTTGCCAAGCTTATAAGAAAAGATATACATATATGCATATATATATATATATATGACTTGTAATTACTTATTTCGTAATTACTGGCATGATGTTATGTACCTGATACTTGATGTCAAGTGCTGAGGTATAGGAAAGACTTCTCTAGGAAGATGGCCTGTGAGTTGGGATTGGACATATCAATAGAGATTAACCAGGTAAAGAGAAAAGGTAGACTTATAGGATATGCTCGGCTAAAAGAAAGGAGTAGGGGACTCAAAGAAATGTATATGAATAGAAAGAAGACAGAAATGGAGGTGAGACACAAGGAATTGGAAAGAAGGGTGAGATCAAACTGTAGTTAGGGATTATACATTTTATTATAAGTATAATGAAATCAGAAAGATTAAAATGTTGAAAAACAAAAAGTAGCATGTTACCAATAATAATGATTAATAGTTATTGACCACTTTTAAATCATTTGCATATATTATCTTATTTAATTTGTTGATGGCTCATTAAGCTGAAGAGAATTGTGACTTAATTATCTTTGAATTGTAAGACCTGAACACTTAATCCTACAAAGCTCAGAATAATTTGCAGTATTTTCTAAATATATCTAAGTGTATATATATATATTTTTTCCTCTTGGACATTTAGGAATCATGTTATCATATTAAAGGTTCTGAGAAGATTGTATAAATATTTTACTACTCTAGTGTCTCCTATTTATACTATGGATTTTAAATTCTGTGAAATATCTTTTTCTTAATGGTGAGTTACGGAATTAGTAAGAATTCTTAAAATATTTGCCAAAAATGATGGGTTGAATAAGAACATCATTGAATCTGTGGCTCACAATGAGGCTTTGACAATGACGAGGGGATGGACAAGGATGAAAATGATTGGAACCAGAGAAATAGTCTTATAAGCACTATGGATCCTTAGAAATACAGCTAAAATGCCATGCTACTTAATCCAAGGTTTTGGAAGCATCAGCATTTGCCAACCACAAACATGAAGGTAAGAAGTCTTAAAACTCTGGTCTCTGTGTGACATATAAGTGTATATTTTTAACTAATTTTTATTGGAGTATATTTGCTTTATAATGTTATGTTAGTTTCTATTGTACAGCAAAATTAATCAACTATATATATATGCATATATCCCCTCCCTTCTGGACTTCCTTCCCATTCAGATCACCATAGAGCATTGACTAGAGTTTCCTGTGCTATACAGTAGGTTCCCCTTAGTTATCTATTTTATAAATAGTATCAGCAGTGTATATGTGTCAATTCCAATCTCTGAATTCCTCCTACCCTCCCCTTCCCCCTTGATATTCATATATTTTTTTCTCTAAACTGTATCTATATTTCTGCTTTGCAGGTAAGATATCTGTACCATTTTTCTAGATTCTACATTTATGCGTTAATATATATTTGTTTTTTCTATTTCTGACTGACATCATTCTGTATGACACTCCCTAGATCCATCCACATGGATCTCTGTAAATGACCCAATTTTTCCTCCTTTTTTATGGCTGAGTATATTCCATTGTATATGTGTATCACATCTTCTTTATCCAGTCCTCTGTCGATGGACTTTTAGGTTGCCTCCATCTCTTGGCTATTGTAAATAGTGCTGCTATGAACATAAGGGTGCATGAATCTTTTTGAATTATGGCAATGAAAAAACAAGAGAGTTCCAGAAAAACATCTATTTTTGCTTTAGTGACTATGGAAAAGCCTTTCACTGTGTGGATCACAATAAACTGTGGAAAATTCTGAAAGAGATGGGAATACTAGACCACCTGACCTGCCTCTTGAGAAACCTATATGCAGGTCAGGAAGCAACAGTTAGAACTGGACATAGAACAACAGACTGGTTCCAAATAGGAAAAGGAGTACGTCACGGCTGTATATTATCACCCTGTTTATTTAATTTCTATGCAGAGTACATCATGAGAAACGCTGGGCTGGAAGAAGCACAAGCTGGAATCAAGATTGCTGGGAGAAATATCAATAACCTCGGATATGCAGATGACACCACCCTTATGGCAGAAAGTGAAGAGAAGCTAAAAAGCCTCTTGATGAAAGTGAAAGAGGAGAGTGAAAAAGTTGGCTTAAAGCTCAACATTCAGAAAACGAAGATCATGGCATCTGGTCCCATCACTTCATGAGAAATAGATGGGGAAACAGTGTCAGACTCTATTTTTTTGGGCTCCAAAATCACTGCAGATGGTTATTGCAGCCATGAAATTAAAAGGCACTTACTCCTTGCAAGGAAAGTTATGACCAACCTAGATAGTATATTGAAAAGCAGAGACATTCCTTTGCCAACAAAGGTCCGTCTAGTCAAGGCTATGGTTTTCCCAGTGGTCATGTCTGGATTCGAAATTTGGACTGTGAAGAAAGCTGAGTGTCAAAGAATTGATGCTTTTGAACTGTGGTGTTGGAGAAGACTCTTGCGAGTCCCTTGGACTGCAAGGAGA
>NW_011494510.1:249846-275567 GCF_000754665.1 Bison bison bison
GATTGGGGGCAGGAGGAGAAGGGGAGGACAGAGGATGAGATGGCTGGATGGCATCATTGACTCGATGGATAAGAGTTTGGGTGAACTCCAGGAGTTGGTAATGGACAGGGAGGCCTGGCGTGCTGCAATTCATGGGGTCGCAAAGAGTCAGACGACTGAACTGAACTGAATTGATGCCCTTGAGTTGGGTTGTTGGGTCATATGGTAGTTCTCTTTTAGTTTTCTAAGGAACCTCCATATTGTTCTCCATAGTGCCTGTATCAATTTACGCTCCCATCAACCATGCAACATCAAAAAAAGTATACAAATGATAAGTGCTTGAGAGGGTGTGGGGAAAAGAGAAAATGCCTGATATATCAATTTTTTATGACAATTCGTTTATCCCTTTAATCTCACAGGTAGTTAAGGATTATCTTTGGAAGTAGAAGTCTGTTTTCATTCTCTCTTGAAAAATAGTGGGGAGCATATGAATCTGATGCCTAAAGTCTCTTGACATAGGCAAAGGGATAGCTTCTGCCAATGCTCTGGCCACAGGCCCTCAGAAACATTGAGTTTTGGGCTTCATCAGCCTGCTAATTCTAGGTCCAGGAGTGTCTTGAAAAGAAATCTTACCCAGTCTGTCAAAATGTATCTCAGTGTTTGAAACTGCAAGCACACATGGCCACTAACCTCAGTTTTCTGGACCTTTCGAGGAGTGGAGTTCATTGCTCCTCAAGGAATCCAAAAGTGCATGGTTCCTCAAGTCCTGGCACACCCCAGATTCTCATGAGTGATCACCTTAAATTACGTCGGGAAGTGACTTGTGATTAAATGAATGAGCACTGGAGTTTGACAACAGTAAATCAGCAAATAATCACAGGCATGGAAAAATATATGAGGGCAATTTCACAATGCCTCATAGATCTGCATTTGCCTTGGCAGGCTTTGTCATGCCCTGCATCAAGCAGAAGTCATCTTTATACTTTAGATATGGGAACAAGAATATTCAACTTTGTTTATTCTTGTCCCCACAACTTTCCTCTTCAGAGGTCTCTGATATGCTTTGAGAGCCCTTCATATATAATTAGTATGAGGCCTGCATTTTTAATACTAAGGTACTATTTTGCAGACACTATAAAACATGCAATATTTTTGATGTGAATATTTCTTTGAAAGATTAATTCTTTAGACAAGCTAATTATCTTTAATACAAATGTGGGTCTAAATTATATGTGAAGAATGTCATTGCCATGAGCATGGTTTCTACAGATGACAACATTTGAATTTTCCGTGGCTATATTTAATTATTCCATTTTATTCAACTGTGATAAAAAGTTTTAAGACATGTGCTATAACATCAGAGCAATAGACTGGTTCACTGATAATAACCAGTTAGTATTACTCATATAGTGTACATTTGACAGACTCATAGATATTCTCATGTTTCATTAACCCCACTTGAATAAATAGAACTCAGACTCACTCTAAATTAAGGCTGAGCATCTCCTTAAAAGTTATTTCAGAACATCGCCAAGGTTATTTCTCACTTCTGTACTGAAAACTGGGCAAGGAAAAATCCTCACCTCACTGACATATCCTTCTAGAGTCAAGGTTATTGAGACAAGTTAATGAGAAAATCATAGACCATAGTCTTTGTCACTGTAGGTTTTTAAATAAGTGTGCTGTTGTTCTCCAAGAATTCCCTAGAATTGCATTTATCCTTCTTATTGAGAGATACTATTTGTGAGTTTTTAAACACTTCTTTGCCATTTATGGATGGTTCCTTTCTCCTCTGCAGGACCACCCCTATGTTTTCCAACACTTGATTCCATTTCAAGACACATGGTCACCATAAACACCTTCAGAATTTTGATATCTTATTTTGCTCCCATATCAAAGGATTAAAATAACTAAGCGTTTTTAAAGTTGGATTGTAAATATATCTTGAGTGTAGAAAATTTATAGTCTGAAGAATGCCTATGGCATTTGTAGGCTAGGAAACCTCTGGGTTTTGTCTTATTTTATTTTTATTCTCTTTATTGTCCCTTTATTTCAGCTGCCATACTTATTATTCAGCAATGTATATAATTTCAGATTTAGTTTTAAATTTATAAAAAGTGTTCTTCTATAATTCATTTATCATTCAAAATTATTTTAAGAATGTATGAGGTACAAGAAACTGTGCTAGCTGCTACAGGGATATGAGACAGATGTATGTATAATACAGTAAGAGAATTAAACCTATTAGATTGGATATGGTGTAGCCATATGGTATAGTGTATCTAATGTGATATATATATATATAAATATATATGCCAGACAGAGGACTTTTCTGGTTTCAGCTTCAACAAGTAAAGAACTTGAAAGTTATCACTGCTCTTCTTACAAGCAAGTAAAAGATTGGCAAACTGAAAATCAACAATTTACCTTGCACCCATCAGAGAACTGAGGTTACATGGGCAAATCACCAAACCAAAACCTGGTGAGAGAGAAAGATGCAGAGACACAGTGGAGGGTGCTTAAACTGGGGAGAAGCTATTGGAGCCATGAATTGATGGGCAAAATTAAATGGTAATTCCTTATGAATTTTTGTTGGATGACTGTGGACTAGCCTAAGAGGAAGAAAGTGCTAGGGCCACAGACTTAGGGTTTCTGCATCTTTATGGCCTTTATTTGCAGGAACCCCACCAGCTTCTTGCAGTGGGAACTTGAAAAAAGATTCCCTATTCACTCTCTTATGATGAAGAGGTGGGGGAGTGGAGGAGGGAGATGGAAAAATAAATTGTTGATATGAATATTTCTAGAACTTTTTTCATGTCAAAGTCTTAATGTACAGAAGTGGAGGGACCAAACAAAATTTTGCCACAGCCTTATCCAAACTATAGAGAAAGAACTATTTTTTCCCACTCCAGCCACTACAGTTCTTCCTACATAGATAAAAAAGGAAAAGAAACCTTGTTAATAGGGATAAGGGAATCAGCAAAATAGATTGGGAATGTTGCAGCCAGGGAAGGGAATATGGGTTAGGGAAAAAGAGCTGTCCCAATGTAGAAACAATTGTTAAGGTCACAACTTTGAGCCATAGTCCACCAAAAGGTGGAACATTAATTGGACAATTAGAGAATGTTCCCATCTCCAGAATCTTAGTATTACAAAAGGAATCCAACATATTAACAGTGGACTGCAGAGGAAAGAGTAGCAAGACATAGGCTATCCTTGAGGAAGAATACATAGGATAGCCCAGAATAAATAAGAGAAACAACAACAAAAGTCATTTAAGGAAGTTGAAGCCTCTTGAACCTACAGTTACAAAAAATGCAGTATTCATCCAAGTTCTTAGCCAGAAAAGTATAAAATACAAAATGAAGATGTACTTCTTTTATAGCCACACATTCCAGGAAACAAACTCACTCAGAAGGACAATGCAGATAGGGCAGTGCAGTTTATTACACCAGCGGGCCCAAGTCAGAGTCTCCTCTTAGCCAAGGACCCTGACCAGTTTTTGTGAAAACCTTATATACCCTAAGTGTACATGCCCAAGCCCACCTCCCCAAATTCCCTGAAACTAGTCTGAACAAAGGAGAAGAAAGATACAATCAAAGTTAACCCGTGATTCATATGCCTTAAGCCTAGGTAATTAACAGTGGACAAATATCAATAGGCCTGTGGTCATACCCCAATAAGCATAATAGAATTTATTATTCTATTCAGTTACACAGATAATTCTTTTAGGCAACGGAGAGTCTAGGTACGAGCCCTGGGGCTCTTCCTTCTGGGGGGCAAGGGGAGGGAAGGAGGTCTGGTTTTCCAGTCGGTATGTCATTTCCATAGATACTGGGCACATAGCTCAAAGACCACAGTCCAGCCCAAGATGGAGTCCTGCATTCAAGATGGAGCCTGTTCTGTCTGTTTCCTCCTTCACTTCAGTTGCAGTTACATGATATTATATGCCAGTTTTCAACAAAAATATTCAAAGACAGGCCAAAGGCAAGAGAAGATAAAATCTGAAAAGACCAAGCAATCACCAGGACCACACTCAGATAATGACACAGTTGTTAATTATCAGAGAAGCAATTTTAACTATCTGTTTAAAGTGCGAAGGACTCTAATGAAAGCAATGAACTCTGAAAACTCAACAATTAGAAAATAAGCACCCATATATGTTAACATATGATATGGAATCTAGAAAAATGGTAGTAATGAACCTATTTACAGGGCAAGGATAGAGATGTAGATGCAGAGAATGACCTTGTATACACAGTAGGGGAAGGAGAGGGCGGGACAAATAGAAAGCAGCATTGACACACGAACACTGCTACGTGTAGCATAGCTAGTCAGTGGGGACCTGCTGTATAACACAGGGAGCCCCGCCCGGCCCTCTGTGATGACCTAGCGTTTTGCCAAGTTTTCACTTTTCGTCTCAGGTTCAAAGGATTTGTTAACAAAATAAGCCACTCGTTATATACAAATACATAATACAGATATTCATTAGAGAATTAGTTAGCTTACTTTCAATATACTAACATTAAAAGAAAAGAGAATAGAAATAGTGGAGGATACATCACCAAATTGGGTTTTGATCAACATCTAGACTTAATCAGTGCAAACACATATATAAAGATGGCAAATAACATATGAAAAGATGCTCAGCATAATATTTCACTAGAGAAATGTGAATTAAAGAAACAATGCAATATCACTATACACCTTCTAAAATAACTCAAACTTTTCAAAAATAGTACTAGTCACTGAGAATGTGTGAACGATGGGAACTTTCATTCATTATTCATGGAAATACAAAATGGCACAGTAACTTTGGGACACTGTGGAAGTTTCCTGCAAAACTAAAACATGGTTTTCAATGCCATCCAGCGGTCACACCCATAGGTCTTTGCTCATCTCATTTGAAAAGTTATGTCTACACAAAATATGCATGTGAATGTTATGGCAGCTTTTTCCCTAATCACCAAGAACTGGAAGCAATAAGGCGTCTTTCAATGGGTGAATGGATAAACAACCTCTGATGCATCCATACAACAGAACAATACTCAGTGACAAAAAGCAGTGAGCTGTCAAGCCTCAGCAAGATATGGATGGTCTTCACAGTACTTTGCCACTGAGGAAGAAGCTTGTGTGTAAATGCTACAAACTGTAAAATCCCATTTTTGTGATAGTCAAGAAAACGTGGCACTTCAGAGTCAGTAAACAAGTCACTGGTTGCAAGGGGTTCAGGGAGCATGTTGACTTCGTGACACACAGGGAATTGTTAGGGTGGTAAACTATTCTATAATTCTGTAATGGTGAGAACAGGACACAGTGGTTCTATCAAAATCCATAGAACTTTACAGCACAAAGAATGATCCTTGTTGTATGCAAATTTTAAAAATTCATTTAAGAGTTCCTAGGACTCCAGGATATTAGGTACAAAATTATGTAATGTTAAAAAGGCATGAGCTTTATTTACTAATAATGTACAATGTTGATTCATTAATTAGGACAAATGTGTCATACTGATATAAGATGTTGATAAAAGAGAAACTGAGTGGCTGGTATATGGGAACTCCTATCTTCTCATTTTTTCTCTAAATTTAAAACTGTTTTGTGTCTGTGTGTGTGTGTGTGTCAGAGAGAGAGAAACAGATGAAAGGGAGCTGGGGTTTGAGTAGGAGAGTTCATAAAATTAGAAAAAGTTTCCTAGGAAGTTTTTGTCACTCATGACAGAGGAGAAAATATTTAAAGAAGAAAGTGTAAGCAACTGTGCCAAATACTGCTGAAAGGTTAAGGTGCCATGGGCAAAATTATTGACGAAAATTAGACTCTTGCTACTATGAAACTCTACTCTGTAGCTGGCCAGTAGGTCTGTTTTCCTGGTGAGCAAACCACCAAGGGAAAGATGCTTAAATAAATTAATAACAAATTCCTGTTCCTTCAGTTCTATATGTTGCTTTTAACCATTTTCAACTCTCTGAATTATTGATTTCTTGAAACCCAGGCAGGGTTTATTTTGTGAATTGGTTTGAGTGTCTAACAGCAGAGCAAGCTTCACCGCTTGGGGGAAAGCGGAAAGACAGCATGGCCCATGCTTTCCAGCTGGCAAAATCTGGAGGAACAGAGGAAGAGAACTGCTGGCAGTGGACTTGAAAGTCCTTGCCAATTCTTCGGTTGCATGGTTGAAAACTCCATGTGCTTCCCATCACACAGCAATATTTTCACACCTCTTGTGCCATTAATTAAGCTCTCTTTATCTTTCCAAATTCAGGGGAGAGACCCACATCCCTGAATGTTCAGATCCATTTTTAATTGGAGCAAGCATGGGATATATTCAGTATTAGATGGTTTTCCCATATTCAGTTTTGCTCAGTAGAGTTGAGTGAGGTGTGAAACACCATATATATTTGCAATAGCAATTGATCTTGTCACAGAGCTGAACCTTTTAGGAATAATCATTTAACCGTCTGTCTAAGACTGGGTCATAAATTGTATACTTTTTTCTTAGAATTTTATTCTGTAGCATTAGTATGAGTTGAATAGTTATTAGCAGACTGTGACTTGAATAAATGAGTTCTATAAGATGTCAAGAGCACTGGGGAATTTCAAAATTATGGCATGAGTAGGTGTACATATTATAGTTTAATTTATGTTGAATGTGGACATTGTAGTCATCATTTACATTCGTTGCCTAGTCAAATTGCTGGTAACAAGGAGATTTTATTCTTAATATTTTTTTGCTTTATTATTTCTTATTTTATAATGTGTTTTTTAAATTTTCTGTTTTTGTTGCTTTTTTTTAAACTTTCTGCTTTAAAATGACTACTGATTCATGGAAAGTTGTGAAAAAATGTATGAGAGGTCTCAGATACCCTTTTCCCAGTGGTGGGGGGCGGTGGGGGGTGAAACTCAACATAATTCCCTTGAGATTATTTGTTAAAATTAAAAATAAAACAACAAATCTCAACTGATTAGAAGAATCCCTTAGGTCACTTTAAAACTATAGATTTTTGAGCCCAGACTGCAAAAAGTTTTGAAGAAGAAAAATGCACCTTCAACTTCTATTGTCTAGGGATGCTCATGTGGCATTTTACGAGAAAAGTAGATTCTTAAAGTAAGGTGGGAAACTTGATGTCTCTGCAAAGATAATGTATTTCAGTCTCTTCTTTTTATAATATATATTTGTGTTAGGGAGCAAATGTAAGAGCTAGGCCTTAAAAGACAGAGGCAGTTGGTGATCAGGGTCAATGACAAACTGTTGCTGGGTCAAAATGTTGTAATCAATCATTAATGATCATAGTGTTACAGTAAGATAATAAATGAAGAGTTCAACAGAATTACATGTTCTTGCTCTCAACCTGACTCCACTTAGTCTCCCTGGTCCCTTTAGCTTGTCTCTTCTTCCTCTGTATTTTCGGATGAGTTGTTAGGGAATGCCCAGGCAGGGATCAGTGTGCTTCAAGTTGACCAGTTGGTCTGACATAGAAAGGGTAGATGACAAATTTAATTCATTGATTCTCAGTCTACACTAAAAATCTGACCTACTCCATAGCAATCAATTTTCATTACTCCAAAACAAAGGAGAAATAAGGAGCAAGGCACAACTTTAAAAGATTAGCATATACAGTGTGCAATAAATTATCCCCTAGGTATCCACAGGAGAATGAGATATAAGAATTTATTTTTTCTTGAGGTGAGTCTCTCACATTTTGAGAAGAAGCAGATAAAAGAGGAAAACCTATCATATCTAAATGTCTAAAATATTTGCCAATAACCAAGGAGTACTACATGTGCATAATCTTTAGAATATACACTTCATGCGTGCTTATATGCTTAGCTGCTTCAGTCGTGTCTGACTCTTTGCGATCCTGTGGACTCTAGCCTGCCAAGCTCCTCTGTCCATGGGATTCTCTAGGCAAGAATACTGGAGTGGGTTGTCATGCCCTCCTGCAGGGGATCTTCCCAACCCAGGGATCAAATCCACATCTCTTATGTCTCCTACAGTGGCAGGTGGGTTCTTTACCACTGGCAACACCTGGGAAGCCCATGCACTTCATGCATCAGGAGAAATACTAGTTTTAAATCATCATTGCATCCTAGTGACTGGCATGATGCCTGACCTATAACAGGTGTTAATAATGGGTCAAATAAACAACACTATGAGCTAGTAATTTTCTCTTTTTACTATGGAGGGACAAAATATTAATACATTAAAATAAGATGATGAATATAACTTCTAGTTATGGACTAAATGTGCTGCAGGAAGATTTTGAACTTTATTTTGACTTGCACATAAGTTAATTAGTAGCTGTTTATCTGAGTGACTTTCTTAGCTACTAACCAAACTTACTTAAAACCCATCTGGAATACGAGGAATATTTGAAAATCTCTTAAAACTTTATCTATACAGATGACACCAAATATAGACATGTGGCTTTTAGAAACAGTGGGCCTGGCTTTTGAGAATATTGCTCTGTGCCTGGCTTTCCATGAGAATGTGAGCTGTATGATGACAAGAAATACTTCTTGCTCTTCTTGATATCCCCGTTGACTAATATATGACCTGCAACACAGTAGGTTATACATCAAAGTGTCCTGATTCAAGGCTTGTTTGTTTTTTAAATTTATTTTTAATTGGCAGATAATTGCTTTATAGCATTGTATTGGTTTCTGCCATACAACGGCATGAATCAGCCATAAGTATAAATACAGCTTCTCCCCTGAACTTCTGCCCTGAACAAGTTTTTAAAATCAAACCAATTATAAGAACCTCATGAGAATGACTTTTAATATCAAATCACATAAACTAAATAGTTTCTTTGTAGGAAAGTCACTATTTTGGTTGTTGCTGTACCATTTTCTTTCTTTTTTAACTAACATAAGCAGAAGAGATGATTTCATTCATCTGTCTCCCTCACTCATACTTGGACTTTACCCTGGGGGATGGCCTTAAAAGGCCATCTTTCCAGAGGATCACTTTTCCTATCAAATATTTATAAATCATTGGGCTCTGCATTAGACACTCAGAACTAAAATCTATTTGTGTGGACACTGATCAGTTTACCTTCCCAGTTTTCAGAATCACAAATGTGGCAAATGTTAGGAGTCTACACTTGAATTTTTGTAGTACTATTGAGAGAAACAGTACTTCAAATCCCATTTGGTATTTTCCCACACATAAGAGAGAGTATTTCAAACATGGTGGAACTTCAAGTGTCTTATCCACTGTCTTTATCCACTGTGGTATTACGGCTGTACTAATTCCTTGACTAAGAGTCAAATACTCATTAACAGATTGGGACATTACTTTGAGTAATTATTTAATGAACTTATAGATGATTGTAAGACCATTCAGATCATATATAAAAGACCATATGTATGCCATGTTAAAAGGAAGGGACTTAATGTTATGGAGAAGAAAATTTATACACCCCAAGAGAAGTTCTGCATCAGATATGCTGCAGAGACCTCTACTGAACGAATCCCCACACAGTATTGTAAGTTATACCCTAGAAACCACCTGGTAAACATGATCACAATTGTCATTGCTTTTTATGACAACATGAGTGCATAATTTTATGGGACTGCTTCCTTACATCATTAATTTTAATGGTGCTTTGCATAGGGAAATATTTTTCAGGTACTGTATAATGCATAGCAAAGCCTATGAATCCTAAATAATACAGCTAATACTGTTCCTCATATAGGAATTAATAAGGAATTCTGACGTAAGATTTAATTAATAATTTAGCATCAACCTCACTTCCAAGCAAGCATTTTACTATCATCCAACATAATTTTCATAGTATGGGAACCATGTGCCATTTTGGGCTTTAAAAAACACTTTTTGGAGCAAAAGCATAATAAAAAATAATTCATTATTTAGGACATTACAAATGAGTCCTTTGTGATTAGTCATCTTGTAGCAAGAAGGAAAATTTGTTCAAGTCACATTGAAAGAGAGCATTGATCTAATTCCTTAAAAATTCAAATTCTGTTTCAGTAAATATTGGTTAAGGGAGGATAAGTTTGTAGAGGTGACATGTGAAAGGGGACCACTGGACGGATCGTGTAAGATTCTCAAAATAAACACTATAGAGCATAGTCTGTGTGTCCAAAACATATGAACCGCTTTACACAGTGAGGTCAGGCGTGGCAGGGGATCCGTTTTTGTAGGTCTCAATCAGATGTTAATATTCTATTATTGCAGGGCTGGGGGCTGACATTTAACTTGATGCTTCATGTTCAAAAAGGAGCACTACATACTGGCTTTTGACCACATCTGTCAAGTTTCTAGATGGGAAAATTGAAAGGTATTGGCTTTATTCATGAATAGTTTAGTACCTAGCAAGTACTGCCCTTCCTTTTCTGTTTCTCCAAATTTGAAAATAAAAGGCATGTTGGTCTCTATAAAATCCTATTTTTCCTACTTTTTTCCATAGAAAATTGCTTAGTTCTACCACCTCACTTGGACAACAGTAATACCAAAGAATTAGTCCTTATTTTATTCCCAGTCCCTCCTGGTGCTTTCAAGCTTCAGCTCATGTAAGAAGTAGGTGACTACGGAATAGACAAGGGATTTTCAGGTGTTCTACTTGCCCTATCTGTCCGTCCTTTCATGAATTCTCTCCTCATTCTCCTGAATGGTTTTCTTGCTGTATTCCTAAAACAAAAGTTAATCTCTAATTTGCATTACATTTACATCCAAGGAGGGAAAACAAGTTGTAGAGTCACTCAAATCCATGCTCAGACTCCAGCATGGAGTCTTGACCATAGTATTAAAGATAAGATGATTCATGGTAAAACAAGCTTTTATGTTGCCATATTTTAGGCTTTATATTTATTGATGTTGAAGTAAAATTTGTTTCCTCCCTTTGTATACTTTCAGATGTCAAAACAAGTAATTGGGAAGGTGAGACCATGTTAAGAATGATTATTTAAACATACAAAGGCAATTCTTACATTCTACATGTCTTCTCTTTTTTAGCTAAAATATATCATATCATTATCAACATTAGCTTAAATATATATGTAATAAATGAAAATTCCGAGTTAGTTTTCCTGTCCTTAGAATCATTTTATGCTTTATTTTGCTGAATCTACAAAGCTCTGTAAAGTAAGTGTTATTATTATTCATTTGAGGCTAGCTTATTTGCATATATAGTCATAAGTCCCCTGTTTCCTCCATATAGTCACAGCTTTGTGTAGTCCCTTTCCAGCAGACTCTGGCTTGGTTCTGTTGTTCGCTTGGACCAATGAGTCATTATCTGGGTAACTTTTTATGTCTGAGCAATCTCAGAATAGTTTCACTGGACTCTGTAGGTCATAGGTGTAAGGTCAATTTTTACATATATATTTTACATTATGGGCATAAAACTATGCATTTTGAAATTATTTATGTTGACAATATCTATTTTAGTAATATGATCAATATTGAAGATCTACAATAGAAACAATGACATGTATAAATGTTTCTGTATTTTTGGACACCTACATTGTTCCCAATTTGCCAGTATTATAAATAAAAATCAAAGAACATTTTGAGCGCCTCTGAAGATTTCAAAGTACACTTTTGACTGTAAATACTGGGATATATATATATATTTTTTGTTTGTTTGTTTGTTTGTTTGTTTGTATTATAGTTGATTTAAAATGTATTAGTTTCAGGTGTACAGCTGAGTGATTTATTCATATATTTCTCTGCTGCTGCTGCTGCTGCTAAGTCGCTTCAGTCGTGTCCGACTCTGTGCGACCCCACAGACGGCAGCCCACCAGGCTTCCCCGTCCCTGGGATTCTCCAGGCAAGAACACTGGAGTGGATTGCCATTTCTTTCTCCAATTTCTCTCTCTTTCTCTCTCTCTCTCTCTCTCTCTCTCTCTCTCTCTCTATATATATCCATTCTTAGTTTCTGTTTCTTTTCCCATATAGGTTCGGTTCAGTTCAGTTCAGTCGCTCAGTCGTATCCGACTCTTCGCAACCCCATGAATCGCAGCACGCCAGGCCTCCCTGTCCATAGGTAGGTTATTTTAGAATATTGAGTAGAGTTCTTTGTTCTGTACAGTAGATTCCCGTCGATCATCTGTTTCATATACAGCAGTGTGAACATGTCAACTCCAAACTCCCAGTTTATCCCTACCTCCATCCTTACCTCCTGGTAACCATAGGTCTGCTTTCCAAGCCTGTGGGTCTGTTTCTGTTTTTACAATAGGTTCATTTGCATCATTTTAATAATAGAGTCCACATATGTGATACAATATATTTGTCTTTCTCTGTCTGACTTCACTCAGTGTGATATTCATAGATGTAATACAAAAATTGAAGCAGACATCCTGAAACTAGCATCTGTTTTCCTGTCACTGTTTTAGGCTATTTATTGATAGTGTTAACTTTTCACATAAGCAATAGCTCTATAGGGGAGTTTTTTAAATCTGTACATCATAGAAGAGGAAGTTGAAGGTAAAGGGAAGGAAGTAATTTTCCATATTCATACACTTAATAATCAGTACATAATACATTAAGATAAGAAGTTAAGATGTAAGGTATTTTCCTTTGACTCAAAAGCTCATGTTATTAAGTATCATCTCAGACATTGTTGCGGGGGTTCTGCCGACAATAGAAGTGCCTTCTTCGCTTTAGCAGTATGTCACTTTTCATATTCCTCACATGCAAATGGGGCTGGCATCAGTGTCCTCTCAGATCACTCAGTGAAAAGATTGGTTAGTGCTTCCCTCATGCTCTTGATGGATATTGAGGGTACTGGGACCTGCTGTGTCACAGCACAGTCTTTGTCCTTGGACAAGTTACTGACTGCCTCTGACCTTTCATTCCCTCCTCTGAAAGCTGGAAACGTCTACCTTAATAAACATTTGTGAGGAAAGGACTTTATACATCTAAGTTGCCACATCATGAGTTACATTCCTGTGTTTCACTCTATTAACCTTTTATGACTAAATTGCCATGATTCTTACAGTAGTTTGTGAACATTTTGGAGGTCACTGAACTTAAACTTCAAGTGTACTTTCATGCCAGTCATTATATGAAATAGATAAAAACTTAAATCCCCAGAAAGAAGAACAGTGTTGAATTGGGAGCCCTGATATTTGGTCTTACTCTTGACAGCCATGAGAGCTATGGTCTTGCCAAGAAAACCAGAAAGATCTGGGAAGCACAGTGTGATCAACAGCACTGACTAAGTGAATTGATTTCTTTCATTATTTTGTTGTTGTTCAGTCGCTAAGTCATGTCCTACTCTTTGTGACCCCATGGACTGCAGCACGCCCGGCCTCCCTGTCCTTTACTATCTCCTAGAGTTTGCTCAAACTCATGTCCAATGAGTCAGTGATGCCATCCAACCATCTTATCCTCTGTCGCCGCCTCCTCCTCTTGCTCTCAGTCTTTCCCAGCATCAAGGTCTTTTCCAGTGAGTTGGCTCTTCCCATCAGGTGACCAAAGTATTGGAGCTTCAGCTTTAGTATCAGTCATTTCAATGAATATTCAGGACTGAGTTCCTTTAGGATTGACTGCTTTGATCTCCTTGCAGTCCAAGGGACTCTCAAAAGTTTTCTCCAGCACCAGGGTTCAAAAGCATCAATCCTTCAGTGCTCAGCCTTCTTTATGGTCCAACTCTCACATCTCTACCTGACTACTGGAAAAACCATAGCTTTGACTATATAGACCTTTGTCGGCAAAGTGATGTCTTTAATACACTGTCTAGGTTTGTCATAACTTTTCTTCCAAGGATCAAGTATCTTATGTGGCTGCAGTCACTGTCCCAGAGATTCTGACAGTGATTTTGAAGCCCAAGAAAATAAAATCTATCACTGTTTCTACTTTTTCCCCATCTATTTGCCATGAACTGATAGGATCAGATGCCATGATCTTTGTTTTCTGAACGTTGAGTTTTAAGCCAGCTTTTTCACCTTTATCAGAGGGTGTTTACTTCCTCTTCACTTTCTGCCTTTAGAGTGCTATCATCTGCATATCTGAGGTTGTTGATATTTCTGCCAGCAATCTTAACTCCATCTTGTGAGTCATCCAGTCTGGCTTTTATTCTCTGTCTAGTTCAGTGCCTGACGCATAAGAGGATCCAAGTAAAACCAGCCACTCAAATTAAAACGAGCAGTAAACAGTACATTCCTGTATCGTTTCAGAAATTTTCCCTTACTGACAAACTGAATTCTCTTCATTCCTCTGAATATCAGTCAAACTCTGTCAACTGTAAAATATGTTCACCTCTCAGGTCATTTTGTTTCCATGATTAATGAGTTGAGTTACTTAACTATAACTAGAGATACTTGGGGGGAAAAAAAAGCTATTTAAGGAAAGACTATTAACAGAGAGCTAGTATGAAGTGACTTTCACTTAATGAACTCATGTTGTATAGTGATTCAGTTCAGTTTAGTTCAGTCTGTCAGTCGTGTCCGACTCTTTGCGACTACCACCTATTTTAAGTAGATAGAATCCAACCATTCAGGAATCCTTCCTCCTTGCTACAGGGACTGAATGTTGACTTGGTCCTAATTGTATCTCCTCTGGATCAACTGATACGGATTAAGTCCCTTCTGTTATTAAAGTGGTGACTTATAAACTAACGATGGATATAACATGTCCAGAGAAGAATAAGTGGGCCTATCACACAACATTCTATGGAAGAATAGATTACTATAACTTCTGCTGATTAAAAGATCTATTTCCAAAGTAGAAAGAAACCAATATCACACTAAATAGTTTAAACCCTGGTGAAAACACAATGATATTAGTCCATTTTGTGGATTATTTTTTAATGTGATGGAACAACAATATAAAAAGTCCTATATGCAGAAGCAAATGGAAACATCGGGAGGCAGTATGAAAATTAAACTGCTTTCAAGTTAGGCTAATGTAGCTGTAAGTTCTAAAATTAGGAAAAAAAAATTTTGATAAATGTTTTAATTGATAAATGTATTTAAAAGAAATGATTAAGTTTAAGCATAGTGTATAATTTTTAAAATTATACTAATTATTAAAAGGGAGGTTATTATGCTAACCTGGCTCAGTTGGTAAAGAATCTGCTTGCAATGCAGGAGACCCCAGTTTGACTTGTGGGCCGGGAAGATCTGCTGGAGAAGGGAAAGGCTACCCACTCCAGTATTCGGGCCTGAAGAATTCCATGGACTGTATAGTCTATGGGATCACAAAGAGTTGGACATGACTGAATGACTTGCACTTTCACTTCACTGTGCTAACAGTTTCAGAAGAATGAAATTAATAAAAATAAAATTATTAATTAAATTTGTTAGGCTGTGTAGCCCCTTTCTGTTATTTCACAATCATAGTTCGTCATGAGTATTTAAAATAGTTAAATAGTTCAAGAAAATATCCTTAAACATCTATTTTGGTTTTAACAAGCTATAGGTTCTAAGATACTTTCAGTGATTTAATAACCATGAAGGTGTTTCCGCTCTCATGGAGGTGGCATTCTAGTTCAGAGAAGCAGTAATAAATAATTAGCTGTTTAATTAATAATATCAATAATAACTGATTATAGTAATAATTAGTAGAGAATAGTAATAATGAATAATTAGTTGGCCATGTTACTTATACAAGTTACTTATTATCATTGAGTCTTAATTTCCCTATTGATAAAATTGGAAAAAACAGTTTGCCAGTCTAATAATAGTTGGGATCATTGGAGATTCTACCCACAGTTAAGTGTCTTGTTATCGTTAATTGAGTAACTACTATTTCCCTTCCTATTTTTTTTAAATATTATTTACTTGGCTATATCAGGTTTTAGTTGCAGCACATGGGATCTTCATTGCAACGTGCCAGCTTAGTTGCCCATGACATGTGGGATCTTACTTCCCAGATCAAGGATTGAATGGGCATTCCCTGCATTGTGGGGCAGATACTTAACCACTGGACCATCAGAGAAATCCCTATTTCCCTTTCTTGATTTAATTTTAAATGCCAGTTATAAAGCTTTGGATATCACTTTATACTTTGTCTGACTATTGATATGAAAAATATCATAGTGTACCTCAAAATATAGTTTAGGATACATGTGCAAAATAATTTTATATTCAAAAAAATAAAATAAGAAATTATTTGTAAAATCAGTCCCTTTTTAGAGTACCAAACCCTATTTGTAAAATGGGATGCAAAATCTCAGACTCTGTCACCACAGAGATTCTCTCTCTTCTGCTACTCAGAACATTCTATAAGCAGATCAACCACCTCAGAATCCAGCCTGAACTTTCACCAGTGTTGTGTAGTTTGCTATTTTTGTACTTGAAATCTGGGTCACTTAGTAACCTGTTGGAAATGATTCACAGCACCCATCATTTTCCCACTATCTTTAGTGAATAGTCACTGACTCAAGGGGTAGTCATTCAATCAAGGGAAATTGAAAGCAAAAACAAACAAGAAAACACTGTGTTTGCTAAGTAAATGTCTAATAAGAGCAATTCAGATATAAAACTGTGGGGTCATAATAGCATACTAGCTTTGTGGATCTCAACTCAGTTAAAGAGCCCAGGATGTCAACAATTAAAATATAACAATAATATCATCACACAATAAAGGTATAATAGGCAGTACTTCATCATGCATATGAATCTACAGTATTACCATTTTACATGATCTCAAGTTGGCTCATGTGCATTTCTTTTAGTCTGTTGGTAGCTACGGTGGCATTACAGTTAGTGTAGGGTCAGAAAAGCTTGTGAAGTCCGGGAGTAGTCTTAAAGAGTTTCATTTTAAAACCCATAGTACAAAGCTTGCTATGTGTATCATATATGTTCAATAAAAATTCATTGAATGAATCAATCAATAAAATACTTGCTTCACAACACTCCATGAATCAAGTTAAATTTGGTTGGAGCACAATGACAGAATTGACTCATTTAATCCTCAGAATTGTCCCATTTGGTAATATGCCCACTCTATAAATGAGACATTTGTCAAATTGAAGAGGCATCGTTTGAACACAATTGTTTCTTTCTTTAAAACACATGTTATATTAACCTTCCACTCAACCAGACTATGTTCATTGTAGTATACTACTACTCTTGGAATATCCAAAAGCTTACTATACTTCATTTCCATGAATCTGTTGAGTAATCACTATATGCTATGTTTTATGATCATTGCTAAGTAGAAACAGACATGATCTTGACTCTCATAGCTCACTGTTTAATGGAGAAAACATGGTTTAATTTCATAGTCACACATAAATGTAATTTTATAATTCTAATTGCTAAGAATAAGGTATGCATAATGCTCAGACATTAGTAATAAGGAAATCTGGCACCATGTGAATGGTCAAGGGTGATTTCACTTTGAAATGATAAAGTGGCTCAGTGGAAGCTGGAGGACAGGGATTTCCATGCACAGGCAACATTACTATTGAGAACAGATGCTCTATGACAGGAAGGAGGGGAGGAGTAATCCTGTGAATGAGGAGCCCAGTGAATCTATAGCAAGGAAGAAGAGAGAGAGCATCAGTGTAGAGAGATAGGCAGGGACTACTAGGCAGAGTCTTCCAAGGAAACTAGGCATTTTCAACTTCATCTTTGGTGCAATGGCACATCATTCACAGGGTTTCAGCAAGGGAGCGACCCAGTCAGACACATGCTTTAAGAAGAAAACAATAGCTGTCAGTCCCCTCCCCCCAGATATAAACCTGCTTAGAAGAGGCAGCTGATTAATGGTTAGAATCACTCTTGGACTGTAATTATCTTTGCTCTTGTTTTTACCCATCAGAGGAGGGTAGAGAATTATCTTCATTGATGCTTTAATCACTGGAGAACTGTTCCACTTGATCAATGCTCAGAGTTCTTTTAATGCTATCTACTTTACAATAAGAGAAAAATTCCTCAGGGGTCATTCTTGAACTCTAGGTACAAATTTCATAATTATTAAGGAAAAAATTTAAATCCAGAGTTTGTTTACCCAAACTGAAACATGCTTTAACTACATGGGGTTACCAATGAAATCATTAATTAAATTACCTAATAGTAAAATTTGGGAATCAATTGCAAAAATAATTAAAGTAATGAGACTAGAAGCATTTAGAAGATAGTGTAAAGAGAGAAATTGTGTGAAATGGCAATTGCCCCTGGACACACTTAATAATTACCAAGGCTGAAATGCATTATTGGTTCCAAAATGGCCCCTTGTGGAGTTCAGAAAAGAGGCAGTGTTCATTCTCCATTCTCCAGATACTATTCTGAAGTTCCTTCCAGAAATAAGCCATGTGTATTAATTTACAAATATATGTTAAAGTTGGATCATGCAGATAATGTTATTGTTTCTAAAATATAAAACCACCATTGGGTTTTTTTAAAAAAAAATTTGTGTTGTTTTAAAAAACAAAGACAAGTAATTCTTGGTCTTTGAACTGATCCATAAACTGCATCTATTTGTTGGATTGGTTAATCTCCAGTATTTCAAACAGTCTTTGTTTTTTTTTTAATACTAGTGAAGATAGACATTTTGGAATTTGAACTTATGGAGAGCATTGCAAAGTCCTTCAGCTTTGGGGCCAGCCATGCTTGCTCTGCACACTCAGACAGAAGGAGACTTAAGTGCTTCACTTCACCTTTAAAAACGGGGATATCATTCAAATCTGTGTCACAGACCTTATTTGAGAATTAAGTGAAATAACCCACACAAGGTGCCTAGACCATAAAAATCATTATTTTTAATTATTAAAATCATTATTATTAATTCTCAATTTATGTGCATTCACCCTTGAATCAATCTTTTAATATAATTCAAATTTTAAAAATTTGTCCTCGTCTATTTCTGTTATTTCATGATGAAAGCCCTGTATATCATCACATTTCCCTTTTGTTATCACTGGCCAGTAGCTTTAAGGTAATATCTGCTAAATCCAAGCCACTTTTCTTAGTCACCCCTCTTTAGTATATGAATCCTCCTCACTTTGATAATGACTAAGCTCTCTAGTTTTTTTTTTTTAATTTTATTTTATTTTTAAACTTTACATAATTGTATTAGTTTTGCCAAATATCAAAATGAATCCGCCACAGGTATACATGTGTTCCCCATCCTGAACCCTCCTCCCTCCTCCCTCCCCATACCATCCCTCTGGGTCGTCCCAGTGCACTAGCCCCAAGCATCCAGTATCGTGCATCGAACCTGGACTGGCAACTCGTTTCATACATGATATTTTACATGTTTCAATGTCATTCTCCCAAATCTTCCCACCCTCTCCCTCTCCCTCTCCCACAGAGTCCATAAGACTGTTCTATACATCAGTGTCTCTTTTGCTGTCTCGTACACAGGGTTATTGTTACCATCTTTCTAAATTCCATATATATATATGCATTAGTATACTGTATTGGTGTTTTTATTTCTGGCTTACTTCACTCTGTATAATAGGCTCCAGTTTTATCCACCTCATTAGAACTGATTCAAATGTATTCTTTTTAATGGCTGAGTTATACTCCATTGTGTATATGTACCACTGCTTTCTTATCCATTCATCTGCTGATGGACATCTAGGTTGCTTCCATGTCCTGGCTATTATAAACAGTGCTGCGATGAACATTGGGGTACACGTGTCTCTTTCCCTTCTGGTTTCCTCAGTGTGTATGCCCAGCAGTGGGATTGCTGGATCATAAGGCAGTTCTATTTCCAGTTTTTTAAGGAATCTCCACACTGTTCTCCATAGTGGCTGTACTAGTTTGCATTCCCACCAACAGTGTAAGAGGGTTCCCTTTTCTCCACACCCTCTCCAGCATTTATTATTTGTAGACTTTTGGATCGCAGCCATTCTGACTGGTGTGAAGTGGTACCTCATAGTGGTTTTGATTTGCATTTCTCTGATAATGAGTGATGTTGAGCCTCTTTTCATGTGTTTGTTAGCCATCTGTATGTCTTCTTTGGAGAAATGTCTATTTAGTTCTTTGGCCCATTTTTTGATTGGGTCATTTATTTTTCTGGAGTTGAGCTGTAGGAGTTGCTTGCAAGCTCTCTAGTTTTATTCCCATTTTGATTACATATTTTTTATTTCCAGAAGGAATTTGATATGAACTAAGGTGACATGTAAGAGAAGGCAATGGCACCCCATTCCAGTACTCTTGCCTGGAAAATCCCATTGACAGAGGAGCCTGGTAGAATGTAGTCCATGGGGTCACGGAGAGTCGGACTCGACCGAGCAACTTCACTTTCACTTTTCACTTTCATGCTTTGGAGAAGGAAATGGCAACCCACTCCAGTGTTCTTGCCCGGAAAATCCCAGGGACGGGGGAGCCTGGTGGGCTGCCGTCTATGGGGTCACACAGAGTCGGATATGACTGAAGCGACTTAGCACTTAGCAAGGTGACATGTATAAAAATGAAGACAAATACAAACAGACATGTCATTTGAGACATCTGATCCCCATCTGTATCTTTAAATGCCCCCAAGGATGATCTTACCAGACCACCTGACCTGCCTCTTGAGAAACCTGTATGCAGGTCAGGAAGCAACAGTTAGAACTGGACATTGAACACAGTCTGGTTCCAAATAGGAAAAGGAGTACGTCAAGGCCGTATATTGTCGCCCTGCTTATGTAACTTATATGCAGAGTACATCATGAGAAACGCTGGGCTGGAAGAAGCACAAGCTGGAATCAAGATTGCCGGGAGAAATATCAATAACCTCAGATATGCAGATGACACCACCCTTATGGCAGAAAGTGAAGAGGAACTCAAAAGCCTCTTGATGAAAGTGAAAGAGGAGAGTGAAAAAGTTGGCTTAAAGCTCAACATTCAGAAAATGAAGATCATGGCATCAGGTCCCATCACTTCATGGGAAATAGATGGGAAAACAGTGAAAACAGTGTCAGACTTTATTTTGGGGGGCTCCAAAATCACTGCAAATAGTGACTGCATTCATGAAATTAAAGTTATGACCAACCTAGATAGCATATTGAAAAGCAGAGACATTACTTTGCCAACAAAGGTCTGTCTAGTCAAGGCTATGGTTTTTCCAGTGGTCATGTATGGATGTCAGAGTTGGACTATGAAGAAAGCTGAACGCTGAAGAATTGATGCTTTTGAACTGTGGTGTTGGAGAAGACTCTTGAGAGTCCCTTGGACTGCAAGGAGATCCAACCAGTCCATTCTAAAGGAGATCAGCCCTGGGTGTTCATTGGAAGGACTGATGCTAAAGCTAAAACTCCAGTACTTTGGCCACTATGCGAAGAATTGACTCATTGGAAAAGACTCTGATGTTGGGAGGGATTGGGGGCAGGAGGAGAAGGGGATGACAGAGGATGAGATGGCTGGATGGCATCACCGACTCGATGGACAAGAGTTTGGGTGAACTCCCGGAGATGGTGATGGACAGGGAAGCCTGGCGTGCTGCAATTCATGGGGTCGCAAAGAGTTGGACATGACTGAGCGACTGAACTGAACTGAAGGATGATCTATTTCAGTGACCACAAAAGCTATATAAATATATGTGATATCATGCAGCCCACATCATTTCAGCTGACCTGCTGTCCTGACGGCCTACTTTAACATACAGATTAATTGACCATCTCTACCTCTCTAGCTTTATACACCTGTTATTACTCTCCCCTCCTAAAATTGGGTTACTCTGTCTTACCTGTTTGCACCTGAAATTATTTGTTCCCACTGCTTTGGGCTGGGGCTCTCTTTGGTTAAACTGGATTTACTATCAGGGGGTAGGCTTACCTCAGGCAGGGCTGGCATGTGTATGGGTCAACCCATCAGTATTAAAAGCTAAGTTCTGAAAACTCCCCTGTTCAAGCTCTGGAGCTCACTGCTGCCTTTCCTATAGAGTAATCTGTCTCTTCTTGTGCTTGTCTGACTTGTAGTCAGAACAGACATACATCTGCATTTTATAGAATGAATGTTCTGAAAAGTTGAAAAATCATTTCCCATTTCTACCCACCAGCAGTGTACTCTTATAAGCTCCATAATTTAGAATACTCAAATAATAGAAATCTATTCCAATAACAAACTCATCCAGTTATTAAGAAAGACAAAAGGGGTGCACTTTTTAAATAAAGATGTGACAGGATTAGAAACCAATGGAGATCATCAGAAATTTGAAGAAAAAATATATTTTCCCCTCTCAGTTAGCAATTAGACAGCTGTATTTTGCAAGAGCTAAAATTGATACCGGGAATACAGTGCTCAAGTTGTTTGAGCTAGAAATAGAATTGAGTATAAGTTATGGGGAAAGAGTCTTCCTGAAAGCCTATAACATGATCTCACCCATATCTGGCCTTTGTTTGCATATTTTGGCTAAGGAATTTTCCCCCCTTATTTAAATGGTTATCTGACTTCCTTCTTTCATTTTTCTTTTTTTTTCTTTCTCTTTGCACCTTCATTCTTCCATTCATCCTTCCTCTTTTCCTTCTCTTCTGTCTTCTTTTTTTATCTTTACTTTTTCCTTCAACAGACAGAATTTCAGCTAAAATAAATCTAATGGTACATATTTATATCAATAGAGAAAAGTAAGCAACTGTGTAAAAATTTTGGGAAAGAGAGCTACAGAGTCTGAATCAAAGATCTTTACATATCTGTCCAGCTCTCCATTCATCTATTTAATTTTTTATCATCTATGTATACATATTATCTGTATAAAACATGTAAGGACAAAGTTAATTAAAAAAATAGCATTTGAATAAAACTCTTAACACATTGAAATAATTTAGCTCTAGCTCATGTTTTCCTGACTTCATTGAAAGAACATAATCACTTATCTTTGGGACCAGCTAGCAAATAAAGAAAGATTATGTTAAAGATTAAACATAATCACTTATCTTTGGGACTAACTAGTAAATAGAAAGTTTTTTATTTTAATGCTCTCTGAAGCTACCATTTGATATTCTCTGCTCAGATGACAGTATTAAGGCCAGTTTTATTTAGGCAATGCATTAAATATTTAGAAAAATTAAATATATAAGTTATACTGTACTATTTTCCCTTTTATTTCATAAGAGATTCTGGGGAAATTGAATGAATGAGTAGAGAAAGACTCTGATCTTCTGCATTCTGAGTTGGCTCATGTCTCACTTTCATGCATTGGAGAAGGAAATGGCAACCCACTCCAGTGTTCTTGCCTGGAGAATTCCAGGGACAGGGGGAGCCTAGTGAGCTGCCATCTATGGGGTCGCACAGAGTTGGACACGACTGAAACAACTTAGCAGCAGCAGCAGCAGCAGCATGTTTAGGAGGAAAATGAAATGTGATGGAGCAATTGGGGGTCTGTATCATGCATTAATGCAAAACTGCTATTTGTAAAATCTTGGGGAAAGAATATACACAGCATGTTGTATGACGAAACTTCCATTAGCATTTTATTATATAAATGGTGCCGCAATTACTCATACATTCTCCAAGTCCTTTGAGTCACTCCATTTTGAGCAATGTCTTAATAATATATGTAATAGCATTTTACCTGTGGTAGTAATATTATTGATCTAACACCATTAACATTTGCAACATTTTTAAGACCCATTACCTGCTTGTGTAGTATCCTTGCCTGGCAAAAACACATCACTTTCTCTGTTAAAGTTTGGCAGACAACAACACAAAAAAGCAATCTTACCTGCTACAGTGTCTGTCTGACTGCTTGATAATGTCAATCAATAAGTGAATTCACTTTCCTGTGGTCTCTGGTAAACAAGATGTCTGCTCCATCTCAGATGCAAACAAAAAGAAAGGGGCTAAGATATGGATTGATCAAAATAAATTATTTTGGATGATATTTAATGGGAATTTGGGAAAAGATTGGGTGCTGAGGGTAGAGATACTACCCTCTGGAAATTATATCCTTTAAAGAAAACAGTGTCTGAATAAACCCATGGCAACAGCAGTATAGTGGTGTGGAAAATTTCTGAGCAGAGATAGGAGGTTTGTTTCTCTCTTAATAAGATTGTGATGGAAAGCCATTTTAACTGAAATAATTTAAAAGATATTCATACAAAAAACATAGCATCTTACTATATAATCTTATCTGGCTACATCCCTATCTATCTAACACCTATCTATTGATTTATCTATTAATATCTCATGTGTCTATCTAATAAGCTTGCTAGCTAAATTATTGCATGTATTTTTCTGTGTTACTATCTGTCACAAAAATTTCTGTTTTAACTTGGTGAATGGGAAGAATATGAAGATTCAGTTCAATTCAGTCGCTCAGTCGTGTCTGAATCTTTGCAACCCCATGGACTGCAGCATGCCAGGCCTCCCTGGCCATCACCAACTCCCTGAGTTCACCCAAACCCATGTCCATTGAGTTGGTGAGTCAATCTTTCCCAGCATCAGAGTCTTTTCCAATGAGTCAGCTCTTCGCATCAGGTGGCAAAAGTATTGGAGTTTCAGCTTCAACATCAGTCCTTCCAATGAATATTCAGGACTGTCTCCTTTAGGATGGACTGGTTGGATCTCCTTGCAGTCCAAGGGACTCTCAAGAGTCTTCTCTAACACCACAGTTCAAAAACATCAATTGTTTGGCACTCAGCTTTCTTTATAGTCCAACTCTCACATCCATACATGACCACTGGAAAAACCATAGCCTTGACTAGACGGACCTTTGTTGACAAAGTAACGTCTCTGCTTTTTAATATGCTGTCTAGGTTGGTCATAACTTTCCTTCCAAGGAGTAAGCATCTTTTAATTTCATGGCTGCAATCACCAAATGCGGTGATTTTGGAGCCCCAAAACCTAAAGTCAGTAACTGTTTCCACTGTTTTTCCCCCTTTATTTGCCAAGAAGTGATGGGATCGGATGCCATGATCTTAGTTTTCTGAATGTTGAGCTTTAAGCCAACTTTTTCACTCTCTTTTACTTTCATCAAGAGGCTCTTTAGTTCTTCTTCACTTTCTGCCATAAAGGTGGTGTCATCTGCATATCTGAGGTTATTGATAGTTCTCCCAGCAATCTTGATTCCAGCTTGTACTTCCTCCAGCCTGGCATTTATCATAATGTACTCTGCATATACGGAGAAGGCAATGGCACCCCACTCCAGTACTCTTGCCTGGAAAATCCCATGGACAAAGGAGCCTGGTAGGCTGCAGTCCATGGGGTTGCTAAGGGTCGGACACAACTGAGCGACTTCACTTTCACTTTTCACTTTCATGCATTGGAGAAGGAAATGGCAACCCAGTCCAGTGTTCTTGCCTGGAGAATCCCAGGGACGGGGGAGCCTGGTGGGCTGCTGTCTATGGGGTCACACAGAGTCGGACACAACTGAAGCAACTTGGCACTCTGCATATAAGTTAAATAAGCAAGGTGACAATATACAGCCTTGACATACTCCTTTTCCTATTTGGAACCAGTCTGTTGTTCCATGTCCAGTTCTAACTGTTGCTTCCTGACCTGCATATAGGTTTCTCAAGAGACAGGTCAGGTGGTCTAGCGTTCCCATTTCTTTCAGAATTTTCCACAGTTTATTGTGATCTACACAGTCAAAGGCTTTGGCATAGTCAATAAAGCAGATATCTATATTTTTCTGGAACTCTTGCTTTTTTTGATGATCCAGCAGATGTTGGCAATTTTATCTCTGGTGCCTCTGCCTTTTCTAAAACAAGCTTGAACATCTGGAAGTTCACAGTTCATGTATTGCTAAAGCCTGGCATGGAGAATTTTGAGCACTACTTTACTAGCGTGTGAGATGAGTGCAATTATGTGGTAGTTTGAGCATTCTTTGCCATTGCCTTTCTTTGGGATTGGAATGAAAACTGACCTTTTCCAGTCCTGTGGCCACTGCTGAGTTTTCCAAATTT
>NW_011494510.1:275667-290870 GCF_000754665.1 Bison bison bison
AGCTTTGTTCGTAGTGATGCTTCCTAAGGCCCACTTGACTTCACATCCAGGATGTCTGGCTCTAGGTGAGTGTGAGTGATCACACCATCATGATTATCTGGGTTGTGAAGATCTTTTTTGTACAGTTCTTCTGTGTACTCTTCCACCTCTTCTTAATATCTTCTGCTTCTGTTAGGTCCATACCATTTCTGTCCTTTATTGAGCCCATCTTTCCATGAAATATTCCCTTGGTATCTCTAGTTTTCTTGAAGAGATCTCTAGTCGTTCCCATTCTTTTGTTTTCCTCTATTTCTTTGCAGTGATCGCTGAGGAAGGCTTTCTTGTCTCTCCTTGCTATTCTTTGGAACTCTGCATTCAGATGGGTATTTCTTTCCTTTTCTCCTTTGCTTTTCACTTCTCTTCTTTTCACAGCTCTTTGTAAGGCCTCCCCAGACAGCCATTTTGCTTTTTGCATTTCTTTTTCTTGGGAATGGTCTTGATTCCTGTCTCCTGTATGATGTCATGAACCTCCCTCCATAGTTCATCAGGCACTCTGTCTATCAGATCTAGGCCCTTAAATCTATTTCTCACTTCTACTGTGTAGTCATAAGGGATTTGATTTAGGTCATACCTGAATGGTCTAGTGGTTTTCCCCACTTTCTTCAATTTAAGTCTGAATTTGGCAATAAGGAGTTCATGATCTGAGCCACAGTCAGTTCCTGGTCTTGTTTTTGCTGACTGTATAGAGCTTCTCCATCTTTGGCTACAAAGAATATAATCAGTCTGATTTCGATGTTGACCCTCTGGTGACGTCCATGTGTAGAGTCTTCTCTTGTGTTGTTGAAAGAGGGTGTTTGCTATGACCAGTATGTTCTCCTGGCAGAACTCTATTAGCCTTTGCCCTGCTTCATTCTGTACTCCAAGGCCAAATTTGCCTGTAATTCCAGGTGTTCCTTGACTTCCTACTTTTGCATTCCAGTCCCCTTCAATGAAAAGGACGTCTTTTTGGGGTGTTAGTTCTATATTAGCTTTGATAAACCTTTGGAGCAGTTCAGGGAGATTTTTAAAAGACTTAAAGAACTGTGAGGCATTTTAATGTTGTCATAGAACCAAAAAATGATAGTTAAACCTCAGCAGTCATGCACACTGGATCAGTGTATGAGTAGGAAGAGTCTGGCTCCTGATACGTCTCTGCTCAGAGCCCCCATCGAACAGGGGCATGGATAATATGGAAACTTGGGTTCTGGGTCAAGCTATTCTAATAGTGCATTTTCATTTAGTCATACATGTTCACAAATCAGCTTCCCAGGTGGCACAGTGGTAAAGAATCCACCTGCAGTTCAGGAGGTGCAAGAGATGTGGGTAGATCCATGAGTCAGGACTGTCCCCTGGAATAGAAAATGGCAACCCACCCCAGTATTCTTACCTGGGAAATCCGATGGATGGAGGAGTTAGACAGGCTACATTAGCCCATGGAGTCCCTAAGGGTCAGACACAACTGAGTGCAAAAAAAGATTTTTTTTTAATTCACAAATCATTCACAGCCATCACCTAAGATATCTTGATATCAACATCTCTATCTGGTTCCTTGAAGACAAACATTCTTCCTTGACTTTTCTTCCTTACTCAGTTGTATTCTACAAATTTGTGTCTCTTTTTCCTTTTCCTAATGATTACAGATAGTTGATGTTTCCTCCAAAGTTAACAATATTACAGTTAGAAAGGAAGAAAATAAAAGGGTGGGTTCATAAAGGTCAGACTTTTAACCCAAAGTACTGCAGGTATTGTGATAAGACAGCTTTTAAACATTCATATGTGACTGACACATTGTGTGTAAACTGGATCGCTATTGGGAAGCTGCCATGTAGCACAGGGAGCTCAACTGGGTGCTCTGCCATGTCCTAAGGGGTGGGATGAGGAATGAGTGGGAGGGAAGCTTGAGAGGAAGAGGATACATGTGTACATATAGCTGATTTACTTTGTTGTACAGCAGAAACTAACACAACATTGTAAAGCAAGTAATAAATAATTATATTAATAGGAACCTTAAAAGGCATTAAAGTCTTATCAGGAAAACAGATGGGATGCTCAAAAGGGTTTATAAAGAAACTGTTTCCAAAATGAAGGGATTGTAGAGAGTTAAAGGAACCAAGAAGGGGTGGGACTGACATAAGAAATCCTTTATACACCAAAGATTGAAGAAGCAAACCAAGAGATCATAGTTACTGGAGGCCAGTGAGAGACTGATCAGCACAGGGGGAGCTCCCATCAGGAATCTTAGCCTTGGAAGGACTCAGACAAAGAGAGCATAAAAAATCAGACCACCTTTCCCTCCTATTCTATTATACAATCTCCTGTAAGTGGTTTTCACTAGCTCAACGCATCAAGAAGCTGGGAAGCACAGGGAATCCAGACCGTGCTGTTCATAGAAATCATCTAGCTGAGACCTGAGACAGAGAAGGTATGTGAGTATTCAGGGCAAGCGGAGGATAACCTGCATCATGTGTGACATCAAAGTCCCATCACACCCTTAAGATTATCCTGTAGTTAATTTGAGGAAACTGAGACTCAAGAGTGGAAGAGTGACAACCCAAGTTCAGCTTGGGATTAACTAGTAATTGGTGAGGCTCCAGTTCAGTTCCAGCTTTGCCCAACATCACCACTACTTCCCCTGACGCCACATACAGTTTCTCTGAAAAAAGATAAAAGAGTAATGGGATAACCTCAGTTGAACAAAGAACATTTGTTATTAATAGTTTGGAGCAAGTTTTGAAGTAAAGAACTTTTCAGTTCACAAACATTTTGAATAGTGCTGCGATTGACTTTCACAGCCATGCTACTGTTAGGTCTGGAAAGGAGCTTTCTTCCCTTTTGTAGATAAGGAAATTAAACAAAGAAGCCAGGATACAACCATACAATCATGTTAGAACTTACACTGCAATCCAGGCTGTCTGGACTTTTACCCAGTGAATTCCCTATCATTCTATTATGTAACATGGCTTCTGCTTACAAAGAGGTAGCACTTTATACCCATATTGTTTATCTCCTGTAATTACTGCCAGGTAATGGTGGCTATGGTTTTTCCTGTGGTCATGTATGAATGTGAGAGTTGGACTGTGAAGAAGGCTGAGTGCCGAAGAATTGATGCTTTTGAACTGTGGTGTTGGAGAAGACTCTTGAAAGTCCCTTGGACTGCAAGGAGATCCAACCAGTCCATTCTGAAGATCAGCCCTGGGATTTCTTTGGAAGGAATGATGCTAAAGCTGAAACTCCAGTACTTTGGCCACCTCATGCAAAGAGTTGACTCATTGGAAAAGACTCTGATGCTGGGAGGGATTGGGGGTAAGAGGAGAAGGGGACGACAGAGAATGAGATGGCTGGATGGCATCACTGACTCGATGGATGTGAGTCTCAGTGAACTCCAGGAGTTGGTGATGGACAGGGAGGCCTGGCGTGCTGCAATTCATGGGGTTGCAAAGAGTCGGACACGACTGAGAGACTGATCTGATCTGATCTGAATGGTGGTAGTTGTGGTTTAGTCACTAAGTCATGTCTGACTCTTTGCAACCCTATGGACTATAGCCCACTAGGCTCCTCTGTCCCTGGAATTCTCAGGCAAGAATACTGGAGTGGATTGCCATTTCTTTCTTCAGGGGATCTCCCTGACCCAGAGATCATATGCACGTCTCCTGCATTGGAAGTGGTCTCCTGCATTGCAGGCAAATTCTGTACCACTGAGCCACCAGAGAAGCAATAAACCTATATAAAAATACCACACACATCCCACTCAAGTTGCTTCACATAGTTGTAAATTCAATCTCATAATGTTTATGTGTTTGGATGTGTGGATAATTCCTTGGCCTACAAAGCAAATATTAATACATTATTAATGGATCCCCAAGTACAACTGGTGATGACCTTTTCAAAAACTGAGATAAGGTGATGAGAGCAGCCCCATGCAAAATAATAAAGGTCACTCAGATTTTATCATTTAATTTTCATAATGCAGATGTCAAATAAAGCCTACTTAATAAAGTGTGTATTTTGAAAAAAAGGTGACATCATGAATTATATTAGTTGAACTGCCAAAGTGAATTTTGGTGACTGTTTGCTACATTATAGGAAGTCTGAGAAATTATTCCCTGTGAAGAAAGGGAGTTCTAATGAAAAAGATTGGCAGAGGTTTGGCTTCTATATATGAAATACCTCTGCTCCTATTGTTATCCCCATCTTGTGTCTGAGCCAGCTGCATCCTGAGAGTATAAGCAGAACCAACCTTTCAACTTTTCATTGCTTCATAGCAAATCATCTCTAATGACTTAAAATAATGATGCAATAATTCTGTAGGTTGACTGAACTCAACTAGGCAGTTCTGTTCCATTTGCTCTCCACTTGGGGTGAGGAGCTCACTTAAGTGGCATCATTTAACTGTGAGTTTGGCCACAACTGTAATATCCAAGATGGCCCCACTCACATGTCTGAGACATTGCTGCTGGTAGCCAGATAGTGAATTATGACCCTTATCCATGAGACCTTTCTCATTCATTCTCTATATGCCCTCTCATCATTCAGTAAACAAGCTTGAGTTTCTTCACATGGTAGCTGGCTTCTAAAAGAGCAAAATCAGAAGCCCCCAACTCATATGAATTAAACCCAGAATTAGCACAATATCACTTTGACCATATTCTATTGGACAAATAAGTTAGAAGGCCAGTTGATCTGTGCTACTTTTTTTAAGTGTTCTATTGTGTTATTCATATTTCCATATGGAAGTACAGTACATTATTTTTATTTTTTACTATAGTATAATTGCTTTACAATGTTGTGTTAGTCTCTGCTGTACAATGAAGTGAATCTGCTTTATGTATACACGTATCCCCTCCCTCTTGAAGATGTGGTGCATATATACAATGGAATATTACTCAACATTACTTTTAAAATAAAAGAAATACATACTTTCATTTAAAATCAAACTAAAATACACCTGTTCTTGGCAATCATGGTGAGTAGTAAAAGAAGAAAGGTCAGAGATAAAAAGTGAAAATATGAAAGGATATTGGGACTTCCTATTCAGGTTACAAGACCTTTTCTGATCTGATAGATGATAAACATTAAAAGGAAACCATATATCATGCTTTGCATACATTTTCAATAAATCACCCAACCTAAAGAAATAAATTCCTATCATTAATAAATCACAATGATCCAAGTAAATCTTAATAATAAAATGAATCAAAATTGTAATAATATCTCTATAATTAAATAAGGAGATTGTCCTCTAAAGTATTGCTATAAAATATAGTTTAGGGTAAAATATATTTTATTGAGGAATTATTCAAATCCTTAGAAATATTCTCTTCCACTATCATTCTGGAAAGCAAGACAGATTTATACAGATAAGTCTATCTTTCTCTTTTTCTTTGGCATGAAGAAGAAAGAAAATTTCTTCTGATTGCATAATCTCTTATTTTGGGTTCTGCAGTTAAAATGCGTGTACAATACAGATAGTTACTGAACTAGTGATCATTTCATAAGGTATAAATATATCAAATCTCTATGTCATACATCTGAAACTAACAAATAAAATTGTACATCAATTATATTTCAATTTTAAAAATTAAAAAAATAAAGCACCTGCTATGCAAATTCACATATCTCATTGTATTTAACCTTTCTGAACATCAATTTCTTCCTATACAAAGCAGAGCTGATATTTCTCACTAGCTGCACTGGTTCACCCAAGTTATTTAAAAAATATACTTTGACTAACAACTGTGTGAGAGCATTCTTTAGGTACGAAATAATGAAGTCAAGTCCCTGTTCACATGGAATTTATATTCTATAGGAACAGGCAAACATTCCTGTTTTTACATTTTAAAATACTGCTTCAGAATTCAGTGTTTGATATTAAACAATAAAAGAGCTTTGCAAAGAATAGAAACACATTGAGCTTATTGTGAAAGTGGATAGGGAACTGCTCTTGATCGGTGGCCCAGGAAGAACTCTACAGAGCGACCAAGAACTCTACTAGGAGAGAGAATTTAAACAGAAATGTACACTGCAGCATGGAACCAACCAGGCAGAGCCAGGAACTCAGTTCCAAGAAGAGAGAAGAGTAGGTCTTGAACAGAACAAAAATAAAGTCTGACTGGGATTACCGGATGCTACTTGGAAGATGTTGGGGAAATCTATGAGAAATGGAATAAATAGACTCTGTGTGTGAGGGGGTAGGTAAGGAGGGGGGTCATATGTTAATTTAAATGCCATGGGAAGGCATTGGATGACTTTTAGCAGAATTGAGAGATTTTAAGTAATCTATCTGCACTAGCCAAAGTCATTTTTTTCTCTTTTTCTCATACCTTCCTTGTACTTTTTCTGTCCTGGGTGGAGGGAAGCATTCTGAAATCTACATTTCCTAGTCTCCCTTACTACCTGGCTTCACTTTTTTTTTTTTGGTGTACAAGAGAGGCCCAGTCAGGAATTTAGAGTGTGGAGCATGGGGAGAATCCAGAATAGCCCGATTTCTCTCTATAAGGCAGCGCGTCTTCATAAGTGACTGCAACACTTCAGTTGTTCTACTGCCTATTGAATAGCCCCTCCCCCCATCATCCTATTGATGCCAGAAGGATTCAGCTTTCCAACTGTGTTAACTCCAGCTTTCCTTTTTAGACTCCTAGCTCATAATGAATCCCTTACTCTTATTTTACTATTAGTGTGGTGACCATGATGTTTATAGATTATTGATTTTCTTCTTGTTTTCTTCAGTTGGATGTTAAGATTTCTAAAATCATATCTTTAGATATTTATCTCTATGTTCTTAGCACCTAATGAAGTGTCACTCACAGTCAGTGCTTGAGGAATTACTTCTCACTCTGTGTTGAACAAGAACACCTGGTTTTAAGACCACATACCTGATCTAGTCACCTAATGTCTACATTGGTCTAGGTATGATAAAGCCCTTGCCCAGTATTGGTCTGTATTAGAAGCAGACACAGAAGTTATGTGTCTTCACTGGACTCGATATCTGGTGCTGTACTACTTTGGACAAACTTTCCAGAGACTCAGTGTCTGCACATTGTATTTGATGTATCAGACACATTTATTGCCCATTATTGCAATTCATAAACCTATTGAATCCAAGATAATACTGGATATTTCTCTGAAAATTTAATTTGGACACAGTGCCATTTCTTGAAATCTTTTCATTAAGCTTAAATTGTTAGAAATGATATCACAATAGTCAAAATTGAAGATAGATCTAAATAGGCAAAACAAGAAAAGGTGAGTACTTTTAACGTGCATGGAGAGTGTTTTAAGCATCTCTGATCATGATAAAATTAATTTGAGCATTTGCCATACTTTGAGGAAAATTATTTTTGTTGCTCTTCAAAAAACTGTTATGTCTTAAAGTGAGTATTAATGCTCTTGTGTTTTATTAAACATTTAGACCATAATATTTTCTGAACTTGTGTACCCATAAGAAAATTATTGGAACTAACTAGAGAATTGTTTTGTATGTAAGTTATACATTTTTTTAAATTTTATTCATTTTTATTGGAATATCATTGCTTTACAATGTTGTATTGGTTTCTGCTGTACAGTAGAGTGAATCAGCTATACACATACGTACACATATACCCTCTTTTCTGGATTTCCTTCCCATTTAGTTCACTATGGAGCATGGAGTAAAGTTCCCTGTGTAGAGAATCTACACAATAGATTCTCCTTCATGTACATGGTTTAAGAAGGCTTATTTCCAACAGGTTTAATTCTCAAATTTGAAAATTTTATGAGTATCAAACTATTTAGTTTACCCAAATGTATTCCAAGTTCTTTATCAGCATTCTAGGACAGTACTATAGTTGGTTGTTATATGAGATTTTTAAAGAAATTTTGGCTTTCTTTCACCACTTCCCTGGTGGCTCAGACGGTAAAGCGTCTGTCTAGAATGTGGGAGATCCAGGTTTGAGCCCTGGGTTGGAAAGATCCCCTGGAGAAGGAAATGGCAATCCACTCCAGTACTCTTGCCTGGAAAATCCCATGGACAGAGGAGCCTGGTAGGCTACAGTCTATGGGGTCGCAAAGAGTTGGACACGACTGAGTGACCTCACTTCACTTGGCTTTCCTTAGAACAAGCTCAGGTACAAATATTTCCTTCAGAAATAGATGATTCCTTCTTGAACACAGAGAGAGAGAGAAACATACTTGTTTAATTATTATGGTTGATATCACATTGTATTTAACCAATGTGTCTATAATTATCAATCTACAATATGACTGTTAGAGTCAAAACAAGAGAAATAAATCCACTGACATATTTTGATAGAGTAGCCTATAATGACAACATTCTTGTAATTCTAGGATTAGTTGTTAGATTCTAGAAAATAAGAACAGATTGAGCCAATTCAGTAATAATTTATCTGTCTCTCTCTCTCTTTTTTTTTTTTTGTTTCCTTTGGTCTCTTTCCTTTTCCAATGGGCTTCTCTGGTGGCTCAGATGGTAAGGCATCTGCTTGCAATGTAAAAGACCCAGGTTTGATCCCTGTGTTGTGAAAATCCCCTGGAGAAGGGAATGGCATCTCACTCCAGTGTTCTTGCCTGGAGAATTTCATGGACGGAGGAGCCTGGTAGGCTATGGTCCGTGAGGTCACAAAGAGTTGGACACAAATGTCGGACACAAACTAACACTTTTCTTTTTCCAACACTTTTGAAATAGTTGTTTCATATAGAAAGAAAAACTTGACTGTTACTTAGTACCTCCATTACCCTTGGTATAGGTAAAGTGTTTCCAAATCACAGTACAAGATATACCCCCTAGTTAAATACTAATTTGCTTTGACAACTGCAAGTCAGTAAACACACTCCAAAATTTTGACTTATTATTTTCAGTAAGATACTGATCACGACTTTTTAAACACGTTAGTCACAAAGCATTTTCCATTTAATTGTGAAATGTCAAGTCAACAGGAAGAGCTTATACTAAAACACTAGGTAGTATGGACTCTAAAAATTCTCAAGGAGCTGAACATTGCAAGCCATTAAAGACGAAATACCTTATCAGTTTGAATGACAATAATAGCTTGGCACATCCATTAGTGCATTAATACTACATGAAACCATTACATTGTTTCCACATATCTATTAATATCCTGTTTCCACAAATCTCTTAATATAATTAGTGATAATATGGAAAGCATTCAATATTTTTGAAACCTCATAAAAGAGAAAATGTTTAAAGGATTATCTCTGTCATGGTAGTTTTTTCTTCTTTTCCAGTCCAATGACTGTAAAAAGATGCTAGCATGAAACTCCCAGATAGTGGGGCTCCCCAGGTGGTGCAGTGGTAAAGAATCCACCTGCCAATGCAGGAGAGGAAGGTTCAATCCATGAGTTGGGAAGATCCCCTGGAGTAGGAAATGGCAACCCACTCCAGCAGTCTTGCCTGGGAAATCACACGGACAGAGGAGGCTGGAGGCCTACAGTTCATGGCATCACAAAGAGTCGGATAAGACTGAACACACACACACAACACAACACCATATAATGATACATATGCTGTATAATAATATATACATACATATAATGTCTACACAATCAAGGAAATATCCTGGAACCTGAGTTGATAAAACATTTTATTAAGGTCAGAGTTTAGGGATTAAAAATTGAGTTGGGTTTGCATGCCAGCTTAAATGCTTATTTTCATTATGATTCAGCCAGAGTCACTTACAACTCCTTGAGCTTTCAGTTCTTCATTTAGAAAACAAGGATAATGGCATCTGCCTCACAGGGTAACTGCGACAATCATAAAACTCATCTCAGCATTTTGCGTATTTCTTGGAACTTTAGAAGCTCCTAATAAATATTAGCTCTTTGCAGTATTATCTCTTAAAGTACTCCCCATGATCTTCAGTGGGGTAGACTTATCTTGATTTTGTAGGAGAAAGTGAACTGAATTTAGCCCGTGAACACACAAGCTGTAAGTGCTGTGGCTGGGTTTTAATGAGGGACTGGGCATGTTGCTGTAGTGAGACACTCAGCGTTGGGCCAGACTGAAGAAACACAACGTGAACAACAGCAAAGTAACATCAGTATTTTCTTTTCTTCAGCCTGTACGTTTTCCTCTTCTGACTCCTCCCTGTGATAGTGGCTGTGTCAGACGGTGTAGGAAGGCAGCCGGCAGGCAAGGCTAGTATCAAAGGTACCAAAGGAACCGGAACCTTTGCAGACAGGTTATTTGTACCAAGTGGCTGGGATGTGACAATATTTGACAGTCCTATTTCAGTGTTATGAGAATGTTAACACTGAGGAGGCCATGCTAGACATCAGACCTAGGTGATTCTGTTGCTTTAAATCTAACTTAAGGATCATTTGTCTCACTAGCAGTTTGGGTTCATAAAGTGGAGAAATGTAGGACTTTCTCTTTGTGCTTGATTTTTGCCTCTTGTTCTTGACTCTGACCCCTGCTACTTACCCCACTTCAGTTCTTGAAATTGTTCCATTCTGATACTTAGAGTGCTGAGGGACAAAGGGAGATTCAAGACCCATCAAAGTCACTCCAGGATAACAGGGCACTTCGGCTGCTGCTCCCATAGTCTCAGTCCATAACAGGTGGCTGGTTTTGATTTTTCTGTGTCCTACCCCACAGCCACTGTACAGAAGTCAGTCTTCTGTCTTCATTTTTATTTGTAACTTGGTTTGATAAATGTCTCACAGCATTACACTCAACCAAGAATTGTTTTCTACAAAAAATAAAAAAAAAACCTAAACTGCATCTATATTTTCTTATTTCCAAATTTGAAGATGTTTAAACTAGAAAGAAAGCATCATTAATTGCAGCTGATAGTAATATTCCACTTCACTAGACATTTTTCCTCCTTTTCAAAAATGCATATATAATGTGATGAAGCAGATAGTCATAGATGATTTGAGGAATCCATGTAGTCAAGCCACCTCCTAAGCAAAGTTAATATGCCATACTGGTCTTTCCAGTCTTCAGTATCCATATAGGCCATAAGGTACATATATTAAGCTTTTGTGACAAGGCATAATAGCTATGCGACAGTTTGATATCAGTGTGGTTTCTCAGCATTGTTTTTTCATGTTTGCAATCTAAATGCATGTCTGGAAGCTGGTATTTTCTTGTTGTAAAGAGGCTGTCTGGTGTCTTTTTGGCTTAGATGTGCACATGACCCCCAGTCCTCACCATGATTCTATTGAGTCCTTCCTCTTTTAGATGTCACTCTCTAGGGCAGAGTGAGAAGGAAGTTCAGAGAAAAGGTCATATTCTGGGCGGGCAGCTTGCATCTAAAAGGAAACTTCATTTGTTACCATTTTATGCTATTTTATTTGAAAAGAGATGTTTAAGTGATATTTTCTTGCTTCCTCTTCTACCAGTGAGAAAAATCACATACCATAGACAAATATGTCAGTGGAAGGTCTCAAAGATTCTGAAGTATTAATAGTTTCAAAGTCTGATAGTAAAAAAACATTGAAAGGCATTTTTTTTCCTGCTGTAGAGAGGTACTTATTGATGAAATTATTATCAGTATTTCAGTGTTTTTTGTTTGTTTGTTTTTCTGAGACACCTACAGCTATCCTACATTTCCAAATGAATCCAACTAATACAGATTAAAAGAATAGCTGATGTGTAATATCTAGTGTTGAAGCAGATATGCTGAAATGTAAAATCTCAAACATCACTGCTGATAATATATCTTCATTGAACTTTCTCAGAGGACAATTTAGGATTATTTACCAAAGTTTACATTCACACAGCTTTTTTGTTAGTAAATCTACAAGTGCAAACTTATCCTAGAAACATCTTTGCCCATTTCTAACAGTAAATGTATAAGGACATTCATTGTGACATTGTAATTGTTATATATTGAACATTTAAATTATTTCCAAGATTGTCACTGTTTAAACAAAATATGTTACATTAAAAATATGTAATAAATAGCTTATAAAAATGACAAGATCTATATTCTTTGACAAATAAATACAATCGTATTTGCATGAAACTAATATAGGGTGATAGCTAAGAAAACAGTCCACTGAATTAGAATCTTTGGGTTTAATGTGTGACTCCATTTAGTAGTTGGATAATGTACAAGATACCCAAAGTCTTTGAGCATTGGAGTTTTCTTCTCTTGATGAAGTCCTTAAAATGGTCACTCTGGGTAGGTGTTACACAAATTTAAAGAATTAGTTCTGGGGAGTGACATAAGTAGATGAAAGAAAATTTACTTTTTATTTCCATGTCCACTAAAATATTAATTATCACAGAATTATAAGATTAAGTTTAGCATTCAAAACAAAATTTGCAAAGGGAACATTTGCAGCAAACATCAATTATTGTAAAGTGAAATTTGATAATGTAATGGATGGATATATTAACCATATTGCTAATGGTTTGAAAATAATATACATTCCCTGTTCCAGGGATTGCATTTGATGTTGAAATACTAAGTATAGTGCTCAACCAGATCTTTTCTTTGATGTTAAGAGCTTATTACACTTTTGATAAATATATTGGGTATGTATGGAAAAGAAATTCACAGTATTGAAAAGTAATTTTCCTCCAATTAAATAAATAAATTATATATATATATATATATAGTCCCCCAACTTATTTAGTGCATGAAGCAAAGGTGCCAGGAACATTGTTCATAGACTAAAAAAATAATAATAATAAGTTAAAATTACACATTACAAGTGCCTTTAGGTAAATAAAAGTGAACATTTTATAAGCATCAGTAGGTATTTTTAATTTCAGAATAATACTAATAATACCAATTAATTGGACACTTGTGGGCTTCCATGGTGGCTCAGACAGTAAATAATCTGCCTGCAATGGAGGAGACCCAGATTCGATCCCTGGGTTGGGAAGATCCCCTGGAGGTTGGTATGGCAACCCATTCTAGTATTCTTGCCTGGAGAATTTCATGGATAGAGGAGTTTGGCAGGTTACAGTCCATGGGGATGCAAAGAATTGGAGACCAACTAAATGACTAAAATTTCACTTGAAACTTTAGCAAAACAAAGATGGACCTTTTTAATCGGGGATCACAACCACAATAGTGTTTTAAAAAGGTAACTAATAGTACAACTCAAAAGTGAGAACAGCATATTAATTTTTTGTTACTCTAGCGTAACAAAAAAGCAGCATCTGTGCTTTGCTGGAGCGGCCATGAAGAGATACCCCACGCCCAAGGTAAGAGAAACCCAAGTAAGATGGTAGGTGTTGCAAGAGGGCATCAGAGGGCAGACACACTGAAACCATACTCACAGAAAACTAGTAATCTAATCACACTAGGACCATAGCCTTGTCTAACTCAATGAAACTAAGCCATGCCCATGGGGCAACCCAAGACTGGTGGGTCATGGTGGAGAGATCTGGCAGAATGTGGTCCACTGGAGAAGGGAATGGCAGACCACTTCAGTATTCTTGCCTTGAGAACCCCATGAACGTATGAAAAGGCAAAATGATAGGATACTCAAAGAGGAACTCCCCAGGTCAGTAGGGGCCCAGTATGCTACTGGAGATCAGTGGAGAAATAACTCCAGAAAGAATGAAGGGATGGAGCCAAAGCAAAAAGAATACCCAGCTGTGGATGTGACTGGTGATAGAAGCAAGGTCCAATGCTGTAAAGAGCAATATTGCATAGGAACCTGGAATGTCAGGTCCATGAATCAAGGCAAATTGGAAGTGGTCAAACAAGAGATGGCAAGAGTGAATGTCGACATTCTAGGAGTCAGCAAACTGAAATGGACTGGAATGGGTGAATTTAACTCAAATGACCATTATAATCTACTACTGCGGGCAGGAATCCCTCAGAAGAAATGGAGTAGTCATCATGGTCAACGAAAGAGTCCAAAATGCAGTACTTGAATGCAATCTCAAAAACGACAGAATGATCTCTGTTCATTTCCAAGGCAAACCATTCACTATCACAGTAATACAAGTCTATGCCCCAACCAGTAATGCTGAAGAAGCTGAAGTTGAATGGTTCTATGAAGACCTACAAGACCTTTTAGAACTAACACCCAAAATGGATGTCCTTTTCATTATAGGGGACTGGAATGCAAAAGTAGGAAGTCAAGAAACACCTGGAGTAACAGGCAGATTTGGCCTTAGAATATGCAATTAAGCAGGGCAAAGACTAATAGAGTTTTGCCAAGAAAATGCACTGGTCATAACAAACACCCTCTTCCAACAACACAGGAGAAGACTCTACACATGGACATCACCAGATGGTCAACACCAAAATCAGATTGATTATATTCTTTGCAGCCAAAGATGGAGAAGCTCTATACAGTCAGTAAAAACAAGACCAGGAGCTGACTGTGGTTCAGATCATGAACTCCTTATTACCAAATTCAGACTGAAATAGAAGAAAGTAGGAAAACCACTAGACGATTTAGGTATGACCTAAATAAAATCCCTTATGATTATACAGTGGAAGTGAGAAATAGATTTAAGGGCCTAGATCTGATATATAGAGTCGTGATGAACTATGGACTGAAGTTCGTGACATTGTACAGGAGACAGGGATCAAGACCATCCCCATGGAAAAGAAATGCAAAAAAGCAAAATGGCTGTCTGGGGAGGCCTTACAAATAGCTGTGAAAAGAAGAGAAGTGAAAAGCAAAGGAGAAAAGGAAATATATAAGCATCTGAATGCAGAGTTCCAAAGAATAGCAAGAAGAGATAATAAAGCCTTCCTCAGCGATCAGTGCAAAGAAATAGAGGAAAACAACAGAATGGGAAAGACTAGAGATCTCTTCAAGAAAATTAGAGATACCAAGGGAATATTTCCTGCAAAGATGGGCTCGATAAAGGACAGAAATGGTATGGACCTAACAGAAGCAGAAGATATTAATAAGAGGTGGAAGAATATACAGAAGAACTGTACAAAAAAGATCTTCATGACCCAGATAATCACTATGGTGTGATCATTGACCTAGAGCCAGATGTCCTGGAATGTGAAGTCAAGTGGGCCTTAGGAAGCATCATTATGAACAAAGCTAGTGGAGGTGATGGAATTCCAGTTGAGCTATTCCAAATCCTGAAAGATGATACTGTGAAAGTGCTGCACTCAATATGCCAGCAAATTTGGAAAACTCACCAGTGGCCACAGGACTGGAAAAGGTCAGTTTTCATTCCAATCCCAAAGAAAGGCAATGCCAAAGAATGCTCAAACTACTGCACAATTGCACTCATC
>NW_011494510.1:291510-300569 GCF_000754665.1 Bison bison bison
AAGGAAAGTTATGTCCAACCTAGATAGCATATTCAAAAGCAGAGACATTCCTTTGCCAACAAAGGTCCGTCTAGTCAAGGCTATGGTTTTTCCTGTGGTCATGTATGGATGTGAGAGTTGGACTTTGAAGAAGGCTGAGCACCAAGGAATTGATGCTTTTGAACTGTGGTGTTGGAGAAGACTCTTGAGAGTCCCTGGACTGCAAGGAGATCCAATCAGTCCATTCTAAAGGAGATCAGCCCTGGGATTTCTTTGGAAGGAATGATGCTAAAGCTGAAACTCCAGTACTTTGGCCACCTCATGAGAAAAGTTGACTCATTGGAAAAGACTCTGATGCTGGGAGGGATTGGGGGAAGGAAGAGAAGGGGACGACGGAGGATGAGATGGTTGGATGGTATCACTGACTCGATGGACATGAATGAGTGAACTCCAGGAGTAGTAGTACACTGTCTGTTAACTTCTTTTTCTAAATGCTATTGGTAGGCTTTTCAAATAGTCTGTGTTAATGCTATTCTCAAGTTACCTAGTTTAAGTGTGCCACTATTTATGTCAAGACCATGACCATTAGACTCAACCCCATCCAGACAAACCCCAAAGTCAAAAGTCCTTCTTCAGATCCCAGTCCAATGGATCTGTTTGATTTCCTGATCCTTCTGAAACAGCTAGCACAGTGCCAGGCACGCTGTATTTAATACATATTTAATGAAAAAATGAATCATGAATGAATGGATAGATGAATGAATGAATGAATAAGTAGGATCATTATTCATCCTTTCAACTTCTAAAAGCAAAGAGTCTGTTCTCCTGATTTTTCTAATAATTTATAAACTTAACTGCCAGTGAAAGATGTAGATCTTAAAATATCAGTATCTTCATATATGCAGTTTTTACCCCCTTCTCTTCCTAATGGTTAAGTGACACATCTTTTTCCTTGAGGCTTCTGACATATTTGTTTTATCATCTTTAGGCAATTTTGTTGCAGATAAAAACCTTTCAAAATAATTAAAATTAGATTGGTTTTATTAGACCTACAAACTCCAATTGGCTAAGAGTAGTGTTTTTCTTTTTCTTAATCATTATGCAATGATCAATTTTTTTTTTTAATTCTTAATTTTTTGGCTGCAACTAGCAATGTGTGGGATCTTAGTTCCCTGACCAGGGATCAAGCTTGCACCCTCTTGCATTGGAAGCTGAGAGTATTAATCACCTAAATATTCTAACAAGTAAAATTTGATATCAATATTTGACCAATTATTTATGATTATTAATATTTTATTTCTTCCTTGGTGGCTCAGACAGTAAAGAATCTGTCTGCAATGGAGGAGACCTGGGTTTGATCCCTGGGTTGGGAAGATTCCCTGGAAAAGGCAATGGCTACCCATTCCAGTATTCTTGCCTAGAGAATTCCATGAACAGATGAGCCTGTCGGGCTTCAGTCCATGGGGTAACAAAGAGTTGGACACGATTGAGTGACTGACACTTTTCAATATTTTATTGGTGACCTGAATACCATTTTGAACCTGGCCTATAGGTTATATTAAGATATAAAATTATCATACTTCCTTTGGAAAAATGTCATACTTCCTTAGAAATTTATGTATGCCAGTAACTCTTTCCAAATATTGAGAGTCATTTAACTGGAATAAATGACTAGGGTTAAATAACCACTGGAAAGCTCAATAGCATCACAACTAAAGTAAGGAAGATCTGGATTTAATAATTCTACATGTAGATACTTATAGTTGCATGATTTAAAATCTTCTCACCCCACATTTCCATATATAAAATGGTAAGGATTAAATGAGGTATGATAGTTCAGTTAAAATGTGTTCAGAAGTTTCTTAGTTGCAAGCACTATGCTATTATTACTATTGGTATCAATTCTTTATTAACATATTTCACTTTTGTTCAGAGTGGTGCTTAGTGAAACAAAACTGAATAGGATGAAGAGGAAAAACAGGATATAATGTGAGAAAAGGAGACTAGATAGGTGAGTTTCCTTTGGTCCAAGGAGGTATAGTTTTGTCTTGATCAATTAATGATAAAGGCCAGTAAGAGTAACACAAAATCTAGACACACATCTTTTGAGAAGGTGAGGATCAGTTAACTATTAGATTGGCAACTTTTGTTCTACTTCCTTCACAAAGGGTGTCTTGAACTTGTGTTAGAAAGTATTACTGGCATGACATTTGTGTGTGTGTTCATCTGTGTGTGCACAAACGTGATTACTGAAAGTAAGATTCTGAATTCCTCTAGTAAAGATGTAACATTGGTCTTACATTTTAAGTGTTTATTACATTAAAATAACCAAGTGAGAAGGTGTTTTTACAATAGTAAGTGAGATAAAATATGTACAACCTTTGTCAGAGGCTGGTACATAACAGCGATTTCTTATTAAGTTCTAAATGCGGATAGAAAAGAGGAACTATTTATTCCTAACTTCCCCATCGAAACACATCTGATTGAGCTTTATCCATTTTTAAAGCATTTTGATCCCTAAAGTCATAAATTAGTAACAGATGTCAGGGCTTAACCGTGTCTCTCGCAGATATACTTGTGAGACGAGAAAGCATATTCATCCTACTTAAAAGGCAGAAATTCTGCTTTAAGAAAAGGACACTTATGTGTGGGAACTAAATACTCTGAAGTTATTCTGGTTAGCCACGTGGGAAGGAGGAGAGACTTTTGCCTAGGCTGCATAAGATGCTTGAATGATGATAGAGTTCTGTATGGATATGCAAAATGTCATTAAGATACTGTCTTTGTATTGAGATGGATATAAACTCAAATTTCAGCTTCATCAATCATTAGTGTGTAACCTTGGGCAAGTCAATTAACATTTCCGAGTCTGCTTCCTAAAATATAAGTGTTTTTCATCATCTTGCAAGAACTTTGATAGGCTTAGGGATATTTTATTTATGTCTGTTATTCAGTGTCTTATGGAGGTAACCAGAGAATCATCATCATCTATTCATTATAATAATTAGCTACCTATTAAAATATTAATATTTGTTACATACCAAGTGCAGTATTAAATATGCTGGACTTCATTCAGTTACTTAACCTTCACATTATTTTCACTTCTATAATATGGCTACAAGAGATAATGCGTATGTCTAAAACTGAAATTTGAGATATGGTCTATCTGAGAGCATTTACAGTGTTAGCAACCCCTTGGCTATTCAGTAAGTGTTGTTCCTCCTGTAAAGTATGCTTCAGTCATCTTCTTCATGAAAATATCATTTATACCCGTCCCTACTAGAACTATGCCATCAACTGCAGGTCTGAGAACTGACACAGTCTTCCAAGCTTTGGGACGAGGAATGTGTCAAGAATCCTACTTTCTCATTCTCTTTGTGATCATTTTTACTTTATTAAGAGCGATTTCTTCTCACTCACTGTACCTGCTTCATTGCAAGCCTTTGTTAACATATGTGCTAATAATATCAGTTGATATAATCATGCTACATTCATTAAAATTCTTCCTAAAAGCTGTCCACTCATACTGATTACTCAAGATCCAGATCCGCAGATTGAAGTGAAGCGTAAATATGCAACAGGGTGCCTTACGGAGAGGAATCTATAGCACAGGTAGCATAAGAAATCCTCTTTTTTTTTTCTTTTTTTTAAGAAAAGAACAAAATTTCAGCTATTTTGAGATATAATTGATATATATCATTAAGGATAATGATTTGATACACTTATGTATTACAAAATGATTAACACAGTAGAGTTAGTGAAATACCTCCATTAAGTCACATAATTACCATTTGTTTTTTACATTGGGTACTTTTAAGATCAACTCTCTTAGCAACTTTCAAGGACATAATACAGAATTGTTAACTGTAGTCACCATGCTGTACATTAGCTTTCCCAGAACTTGCTCATCTTATAACTGGAAGTTTGTCCAATTTGACCAATATATCTCACCATATCCTCTACCCATCAGTGCTTGGCAGCCATTATGATTCTACCCTTTGTTTCTATGAGTTCAGTTTTTAGATTCTTTGCATATATTATCTCATACAGTATTAGTCTTTGGCTGACTTTTGCACTTAGAATAGTGCTCTCAAGCTCTCTTAGGATAAGGCTCTCAGATGTGTTGTTGCAAATGAGAGGATTTCCTTTTTTCTCATGGCTGAATAAGCTATATTATTCTGCATATATTATATATAGATAGATATTCTATATATTATATCTAATGTAACATCCTCATATATATTGTTATATATATATATATATTTATGTCATATTCATATATATAATCACATCTTCTTCCAGCTGGTAAGAGTAATGTTTAGCCTTTTGAAAGACTTATATATATTTTAAAATGACAGAGAAAGAACCTATAATTACATAGTCTCTAAAATAAATGTTCTAAGAAAGGGAAGTGTCCCCTTTCCTTATTTTCATCAAGGAAAATTATGCCTCTTATTTTTAATTAGTATTTGACCTTAAAATACATATACACATTATTACAAATTTTATTCTGAATCATTTGAAACTAAGTTGTAGATGTGTATAGTATATTTGCTAATTTGTTTAATCCTAGAATATACAGAAAGTCAGAAACTAGTGTCAGAATTATTAACCTGTATCATTGATTAGAGTCCAACAGTTGTTTACAGTTCTATAAATGTTATGTTCACACGTTGTTTTCCTGTTTTCCTCTTAAAGTGAGGTTATGTTAGTCATTTGAAATATGGTTTGATTTATTTGTTTTGTGATTCTATAGTTTATGTCCAGTCCTACTAATTTTTTTTTTAAAACATGGAATTCTTGAGTTTGCAACACATTATTGCAAAACATGGTTCCAGAAGTCAGAACTATATAAAAGGTATATTCAAAGAAGTGTCTTCATCCATTCTCCACATTTCCTCTATCATTTTCACTTTGTTTTAACCAACCTCTTGTAGTTAAGCAATTCTACCAGTCTCTGTTTATTTTTTCATCACCTTTAAAAAAAGAGCAGCTGGAAATATATTTTCCTATTTTTCTTCTAAAGATACTTTTATATGCATTACTTTTACACTTAATAATATACCTAGAAATCTCTCCATATTGGTTCATAGAATTTCATAATTTTGGAGATAACAGTAGTTCCTTTTGTAAATATACTGCAATTTTGTCAACCACTCCTCTGTGTGAAGGGATGTAGGAGATTACAAACAATGCAAACGATGCTACATTGAAACACTTTGTACATATATATCCCCATATTAGTGGGTATCATTTTATGGTACATTTCCTCTCCTTTTATAGCAAATGTAAGCATTTGTACAGAGCAATACCAGGTGCGCTGTAGGGTCCCATAGTGCATTCCTGTGCTGTATTTTTTTCATTTTCAGAATTCACAACTACATACTCAATCCTGAGAAGTGATCTGGGTAAAAGAACCATCAAGATCAGGGCCTTGCAATTTTTGCATACTCAGAAAGATGTGTAGGCGTGTAAGAGGTCCATTGTGAATTGGCTCCCATCGCTCCTTATGTAAATACTTCATGGAACCTCTTGAGGCTTGATTAGTTCTCCTCTTCTCTTCTACTTCTTCCATCAATGAACTTGATATTCTGCATTATAATCATTGATTTTCTTGTCAGGCTCTCCTTCCTTAAGAGAAATGAGTACATCTTACTGAACCTCTATCAATGCCTGGAGCTGCTTTAGATGCTTAGGGATTGAGAGATGAATAAATGCAGGTGAATGAATGTAAAGAAAAGATTAAAACTTGAGGAGGACAGGTAAACTGTACCTCATTCATCTGAATTTCACTCTCTTTCATCCCTGATGCTTAGTACACAGTGGTACTTGTTAAAATGCAAATTATTCCCCCCTTCTCCTCCATGGACTGAGGGACATTGGGCTAATATCTCCCTGCTAGCTACCAATCCAAGGGAATCTAAAATAAGAATCAGAAACCACATGTAGAAACTGATTTTCACCTAGAGAATTGACCTTTCTAAGCCTTAAACTACATATTATAATAAGAAATATGTAAAAGATTTTGACAGTAAAAGCAAGATTTTCTGAGGCAGCTCTTGTGGAAGGTGCATTGGTAATGATATTATAAGTGTCATTCATATGATCATTACTACATGAAAGATCAGGCCACATAATTTTCCATTGACTGTGTTAGGAAAAGAGATACATTATAAGTTCTAACTGCTTAAGGATATAAAATATGTGGTCTTTATTTTTAGGGGTACTTTAATCTTAAGCAAATTGTAGTTGTTTGAATAGGTGATGGTGCTTTGTCAAATAAATGTCCTTTTATAATCTCAGTAGTCTTTTCTATGGAAAGCTACAATGGAAAGATGTTTGCCCTGTTTCCCTTAGTTTAAGGAATTGCCTCTTCCCCCCATCACATAGCTTTTAGAGACTGCCAATCACAGTGCACTTATGGTTGTGGGTGTGAATGAGTAACTTGGTTTTGAGCAAACGTGATAACCCTTTGGCCACAACTACTGATCTAAGTGTGGTAGACGTGACTAGAGCAATACCCTTCAGAGTTATCTCCAAAGACACAATCTACTAAATCTGGAAATCCAACTTTCAAAACCACTTAAGCCTGGTAGTGCTTTTGATTATTTTCCAAACTGTGTGATGAAGGTCTGTTAAAGAATGAAGTCTCCACAGAAGAGAATAGCACCAAGAAATGCAGAGAGATGTGCAGGTCCCTGAAAGCATTTCTAGAGCACCTAGATCCAGCTGAGTAGAAAGCAAACTATCCCTTAACTGTTGAGTTATAAAAGCCAACGCATTTCTCATTCTCTTCTATTTTATTCCTGTGCAGCTTTCTAAAATTAGTACACTTTTTTATTCATTAGAGAAGGATTTCTCATTTAAACTGTCTTAAGTAAAGGGAGTAAAATTATCTAGAATTCCTTTGGCTAGATATGACCTTTCTTTATTCTGACTTCTTGTCTTAGATTTTATAATAATACTTTTTGTGAATATATATATATATACACACACACACACATGTGCATATGTATGTGTGTGTGTATGTGTGTGTATGTGCTATTCTTAGTCACTCAGTTATACCTGACTCTTCGTGACCCCATAGACTATAGCCCACCAGGCTCCTTTGTCCATGGGGATTCTCCAGGCAAGAATACTGGAGTGGGTTGCCTTGCCCTCCTCCAGAGGATCTTCCCAACCCAGGAATTGAACCCAGGTCTCCCACATTGCAGGTGGATTCTTTACTGTCTAAGCCACCAGGGCTTAGACACACACACACATATATACACACACACACACATACATACATACATATATATATATATACATATACAGGCACAGGCACACACAAGATTAAAAGAATAAAATTGATTTAGTGTTAGATTGCATTTGGGTTATGAAAAAAGAGGCAGGTGGGACAAAACAATCATGAGAATAATGATCTAGGGGAACAGAATTTGTCTTATGACATTTAGTGAAAATAAATTTCATTTACTCAAATAAGTAGAGAGTCAACCAGTTATTGGTTCTAAGTCAAGTTTCTAAATTCCTAAAAAAAAAAAGTCTACAGAGCTAACAGTGAGGCTCTTCACACTATTTTCTAGAGCAAATTTTAAAAATCTATTAAGAGTCATAAATGTAATGGGGAAAATTTGTGTGCCAATCAAAGCATCCTTGTATTTTTGTTAATATGTGTGCTCTCATTTGAACTAAGCCTGATAACTTTGACTTTCTCATATAAACAAAAAAAGTTATGATTTGTGGGTAGTGTATGCCTTTGATTAATAATAAATATCGGTAGTCGATTATTATTTAATAAACTCCATGGGTTTATAAGACCACAGCCAGATGGTCCTGTGGTTCCTGACCTTTATTTTCCCAACAAAGACCTTTTTATTATTTTCTTTTCTCTTTTGCAATATTTCAGAATAACCTAAGGAAATGTATGTGCTTTGGTTGGCTTAGCTGGTAAAGAATCAACCTGCAATGTGGGAGACCTGAGTTCAATCCCTGGATTAGGAAAGATCCCCTGGAGAAGGGAAAGGCTACCCACTCCAGTATTCTGGCCTAGAGAATTTCATGGGACATATAGTCCATGGGTTCCAAAGAGTTGGACATGACTGAGCGACTTTCACTTTCACTTTTTTGGTGACCTATAGATGGAAGGTTTGCTTCTATATTTTGAAGTAACCAGCCCAGTGTTCCTTTGAACCTTAGTTTCATCACCTTTAAAACAGGATTGCTGGTACCTACAGCACAGAATTGTTGAAAAGTATGAGTAAGATTTTTGTTCGGCCCGTTGTTGATGTTTTATAAATGTTAGCTCTCCTTCGGACTCCAAGATTTTTTGAGTGTCTGATTTCTAACCTGACCCTAGGATATGGTAAATCATGCTAGGCCACAGGCATCTTCAAGGTAAAAGAGAGAGTACTATTTTATTGAAAATGGGTTAATAAACCTTCGGCAACACTAATGGAACTTGAAACCTACCCTACAAAGCTGTAAGAGTAAGACATATCATTGACATAATGAGTATACTGAAAGGGAATGTCACAGATTAAATGGTACAAATAATCAACTGTCACAAAATATATGGGGTGAGAACTTTAACTGAACATCCTCTAATGAAATATTAACATTTGAAATTCAGGAACACAAAAATGGTATGACCTAGTTAAGATCTTTAGTATGTACAACAATCTGATGTGTAAGCTGCAGGGAGTTACAAGCAAATATGCCAGTGTTTCTTACTCACTGAAAGGCCACTGGTATCAAAGTTAGTCTTTTTCAGAAAGAGATGAGGAGTCCAGGGATGTTTCTGAAAGATCAAACTTTTGTTAAGATCTAAACAAGATGGAAAGTATATCATTGCCACCCCGAAACTATTGACTCATCTATACATAGGTCCATCTCCACATATATCACAGATTATCCATAAAAATGTAAAAGCTTTCATAGAGAAATTTGCAAATCACTGAAAACTCCCGGAAGACAAACCTTTGTAAGGCAAGCATTTAAGTGCATAGCTGCTCAAAGCGAACCCACAGTTTCCAAATCCAAATTCATTTTCAAGAATAATACAGAGGGCTCCCCTGGTG
>NW_011494510.1:300669-314310 GCF_000754665.1 Bison bison bison
TGGCTCAGTGATAAAGAGTCCACCTGCCAATGCAGGAGACACAGGTTCCCTCCCTTGTCTGGGAAGATCCTACACATGGAGCAACTAAGCCTATGCACCACAACGATTGAGTCAGTGTTCTAGAGCCTGAGAGCCACAACTACTGAGCCCATGAGCCACAACTACTGAAGCCTGCATACCTTAAGGTCTGACTTTCTAGGGTTTTTTATTGAGTTTTCTTTGTAGGACTACAAGTATATTCCATAAACTCTGCTGGGTAGTTTGTCTGGAGCAATGGTTTTCCATCAAGGACAATGTTGATACTGCCTTTCTAGGGGTAGGTCTCAATGCCTGATGACATTTTTGTTTGTTACAGTTAGGAGGTACATCTGACATCCACAGGTTTAGGCCAGGGATGCCACTGTACATTCTGTTAATATGACGCACAGGATTGCCTCCTACCAGCTCTGCATGTGAATAAAACTGATGTTGTAACACTCTGGTCTATATTAATTTTTTCCAGTACTGTGTAGATTGCATATCTCAGTATCTATATATCCTATGTTTAAAATGGGCATATTAATTAAATTGCTCATATCACTCAGAGATAAAAGCAGATAGGGTAAGATTTTCCACAAGGTCTATCTCATCCCTACATGGTCCTGATTTTTAGATTTTTTTTTTTCTGTATTTCATCATATGCCTCATAAAAGGAATTTTATGAGTATAATTTCATAGTCCTGGGAGTATCTATGTTATGCCTTTGTAATACCAATCTCCCACCATCAAATTTTGAAACTGTCCAACTCTGTCTACCTTCATATATATACTTTGTTTTACTTGTGGACTGAGGATTTAGTTTCTATTGTAGAATGGGACTTTGCAGTCTCTTTTTGAATTGAATGCTGAAGAAAACTTGGCTTTAATTAAAATGATAGTATCACCATTTAAAGGCTAAAATACCTACAAGGACACAAGTAATAATGGCCCAGTTTTATGTGGCTTAGCGGGCTGGCTATCGCAAGAATGCTTCTTACGCGCCTGGTTTGCTTTGAGAAAGAGGAAGGCTGCTTTTCTAAAGATATGAATTCTGGATCTGATTGCTTCTGTGAAGAACATTTAAAGGAGGTTAGGCACCTCTGGCTGGAAAAAAAAAAAAAATGACTTCACGTTGAAAGTTTCATAATATGACTGCAGTATAAGTCCCAGTGACTTTTCCTGAGAAAACTTACTCGGTCTTGCTTGGTAAGCTCTTGAGGAACCCAGATGCCCCAGGGCTACAACAGGCAGAGGGCTGGTGGGGCCTCTTGTCCGACCCAGGAAGGGTGCCTTGGGGAAAGGAAGAGGTTTGAAAGAGAAAAGTCATCTGGTCAAAATGAATCAGTCAGTTCAGTTCAGTCACTGAGTCGTGTCCCAGTGTTTGCAACCCCATGAATCGCAGCACGCCAGGCCTCCCTGTCCATCACCTATTCCCGGAGTTCACCAAAACTCATGTGCATCCAGTCGATGATACCATCCAGCCATCTCATCCTCTGTCATCCCCTTCTCCTCCTGCCCCCAGTCCCTCTGAGCATCAGGGTCTTTTCCAGTGAGTCAACTCTTCACATGAGGGGGCCAGAGTATTGGAGTTTCAGCCTCAGTGTCAGTCCTTCAGTGAACACCCAGGACTGGTCTCCTTTAGGATGAACTGGTTGGATCACCTTGCAGTTCAAGGGACTCGCAAGAGTCTTCTCCAGCACCAGAGTTCAAAAGCATCAATTCTTCAGTGCTCAGCTTTCTTCACAGTCCAACTCTCACATCCATACATGACCACTGGAAAAACCATAGGCTTGACTAGACGGACCTTTGTTGACAAAGTAATGTCTCTGCTTTTGAATATACTTTCAGGGTTGGTCATAACTTTCCTTCCAAAGAGTAAGCATCTTTTAATTTCATGGCTGCAATCATCATCTGCAGTGATTTTGGAGCTCCCCCCAAAAATTTCAGCCACTGTTTCCACTGTTTGCCCTTCTATTTGCCATGAAGTGATGGGACCAGATGCCATGATCTACGTTTTCTGAATGTTGAGCTTTAAGCCAACTTTTTCACTCTCCTCTTTCACTTTCATCAAGAGGCTTTTGAGTTCCTCTTCACTTTCTGCCATAAGGGTGGTGTCATCTGCATATCTAAGGTTACTGATATTTCTCCCAGCGATCTTAATTCCAGCTTGTGCTTCTTCCAGCCCAGCGTTTCTCATGGTGTACTCTGCATATAAGTTAAATTAGCAGGGTGACAATATACAGCCTTGACGTACTCCTTTTCCTATTTGGACCCAGTCTGTTGTTCCATGTCCAGTTCTAACTGTTACTTCCTGACCTGCATATAGGCTTGTCAAGAGGTGGGTCAGATGGTCTGGTATTCCCATCCCTTTCAGAATTATCCACAGTTTATTGTGATCCACACAGTCAAAGGCTTTGGCATAGTCAATAAAGCAGAAATAGATGTTTTTCCGAAACTCTCTTGCTTTTTTGATGATCCAATGGATATTGGCAATTTGATCTCTGGTTCTTCTGCCTTTTCTAAATCCAGCTTGAACATCTGGAAGTTTACAGTTCATGTACTATAGAAGCCTGGCTTGGAAAATTTTAAGCATCACTTTACTAGTGTGTGAGATGAGTGCAATTGTGCGGTAGTTTGAGCATTCTTTGGCATTGCCTTTCTTTGGGATTGGAATGAAAACTGACCTTTTCTAGTCCTGTGGCCACTGCTGAGTTTTCCAAATTTTCTGGCATATTAAGTGCAGCACTTTCACAGCATTGTCTTTCAGGATTTGAAATAGCTCAACTTGAATTCCATAACCTCCAATAGCTTTGTTCGTAGTGATGCTTTCTAAGGCCCACTTTACTTCACATTCCAGGATGTCTGGCTGGAGGTGAGTGATCACACCATCATAATTATCTGGGTCATTAAGATCTTTTTTGTACAGTTCTTCTGTGTATTCTTGCCATTTCTTCTTAATATCTTCTGCTTCTGTTAGGTCCATACCATTTCTGTCCTTTATCAAGCCCATCTTTGCATGAAATATCCCCTTGGTATCTCTAATTTTCTTGAAGAGATCTGTAGTCTTTCCCATTCTGTTGTTTTCCTCTATTTCTTTGTATTGATCTCTGAGGAAGGCTCTTATGTCTCCTTGCTATTCTTTGGTATTCTGCATTCAAATGGGAATATCTTTCCTTTTCTCCTTTGCTTTTGGCTTCTCTTCTTTTCACAGCTATTTGTAAGGCCTCCTCAGACAGCCATTTTGCTTTTATGCATTTCTTTTCCATGGGGATGGTCTTGATCCCTGTACAATGTCACGAACCTCCATCCATAGTTCATCAGGCACTCTGTCTATCAGATCTAGTCCCTTAAATCTATTTCTCACTTCCACTGTATAATCATAAGGGATTTGATTTAGGTCATACCTGAATAGTCTAGTGGTTTTCCCTACTTTCTTCCATTTCAGTCTGAATTTGGCAATAAGGAGTTCATGATATGAGCCACAGTCAACTCCTGGTCTTGTTTTTGCTGACTGTATAGAGCTTCTCCATCTTTGCTGCAAAGAATATAATCAATCTGATTTTGGTGTTGACCATCTGGTGATGTCCATGTGTAGTCTTCTCTTGTGTTGTTGGAAGAGGGTGTTTTCTATGACCAGTGTGTTCCCTTGGCAAAACTCTATTAGCCTTTGCCCTGTTTCATTCCATATTCCAAGGCCAAATTTGCCTGTTACTCCAGGTGTTTCTTGACTTCCTACTTTTGCATTCCAGTCCCCTATAATGAAAAGGACATCTTTTTTGGGTGTTAGTTCTAAAAGGTCTTGTAGGTCTTCATAGAACTGTTCAACTTCAGTTTCTTCAGTGTTACTGGTTGGGGTATAGGCTTAGATCACTGTGATATTGAATGGGTTGCCTTGGAAACGAACAGAGATCATTCTGTTGTTTTTGAGATTTCATCCAAGTACTGCATTTCGGACTCTTTTGTTGACCATGATGGCTACTCCATTTCTTCTAAGGGATTCTTGCTCACAGTAGTAGATATAATGGTCTTCTGAGTTAAATTCACCCATTCCAGTCCATTTTAGTTCGCTGATTCCTAGAATGTCGACGTTCACTCTTGCCATCTCTTGTTTGACCACTTCCAATTTGCCTTGATTCATGGACCTTACATTCCAGGTTCCTATGCAGTATTGTTCTTTATAGCATTGGACCTTGCTTCCACCACTAGTCACATCCACAGCTGGGTATTGTTTTTGCTTTGGCTCCTTCCCTTCATTCTTTCTGGAGTTATTTCTCCACTGATCTCCTGTATCATATTGGGGTTCAAAATGCATAGGACCTCCTTAATCCTTATTCTTAGACAATAATCTTGTTTTCTTTCTTTCTTTTTTTTCTTTTCTTTCTGTTTTTTTTTTTTTTTTCCCCACAGAGAAGGAGTTGGCTTAATTTTGGATTGTAAAAAGCTGTAAAATACACAAAATGTGAAATTTATCAACAACCATTTTTTTAATAGTTTCACATCTTTTTTTTTTTAATTGGAATGTAGTTGCTTAATAATATTGTGTTAGTTTCTGCTATACACCAGACTAAGTCAGCCACACGTATACCTATATTCCCTCTTCCTTGGATTTCCTTCACATTCAGGTCACCACAGAGTATCGAGTAGAGTTCCTTGTGCTTATCCACTATGCAGTACTTTCTCATTAGCTATCTATCTTATACCAGGTGGCACTAGTGGTAAAGAACCTGCCTGCCAATGCAGGAGACATAGGAGACGCTGGTTTGATCCCCAGGTTGGGAGGATCTCCTGGAGTAGGAATGGCAGCCCACTCCAGTGTTCTTGCCTGGAGAATCCCATCGACAGAGGAGCCTGGCAGGCTACAGTCTATAGGGTCTCAAAGAGGTGGACACGACTGAAGTGACTTAGCATGCATGCAGTGAATAGATGTCAATCCCAATCCATCTCATATCCTTTCTTCCCCCATTCGTGTTCATACTTTTATTCTCTACATCTGTGTTTCTATTTCTGCTTTGCAAATTCATTCATCTATGCCATTTTCTAGAGTCCACATATATCAGCTAAGAACCTTGCTTTTATTTCACTAAGAAAATGCAGCGAGGACTTCCACATAGCCGAATCGTCATGTTTATACATCTCTCTGTACAGTCCCCTATATAGGTTTGCATTCTATCAGTTAATTTAGATTGTCTTCTCACATAAATCAATCCTCCCACCCATGTACTAAATTCTATCCCTTCTCTTATTCTATCATTGTGATCATTATTCTGTGCCTTTGTTGCAGTATAAAACTTGACTCTCCTTGCTTGTGGTGAATTTTCTCCAAACTCACCAAAAAAAGGTTTTAATTTCTCCACAACAAAGATTTTATTGCCTCCCACATTACATCTCCCTCATTTCTTTGTGGCCTTTTTGTCAAACTCCTGGAAAGAATGATCCTCTTAGAAATGTAAATCAAACCATGCAATTCCACTGCTCTACATGTTCCAAAGTCTCATCTCAGAGCAAAGGCAGTGTGTTTGCAATGGTCAAATGCCTCCACATGCTTTGTCTTTCAGCTGCTTTCTGACATTGCCCCTCACCCTTTCTTCCACTCCCTTATTCACTTCTCTCTTATTCACTTCTCTCTTATTCACTTCTCCTCACTACCACTATTTTTTTTTTTTAATTGACAGAAAAGCTCAGGCTTTTTCCCTCTTCACGGTGGCATCAGTGGTAAAGAACCTGCCTGCTGATGCAACAGACAGAAGAGACGTGGGTTCGATTCCTGGGTCAGGGAGATCCCCTAGTGGAGGGCATGGCAACTGGCAACCCACTCCAATATTCTTGCATGGAGAATTCCCAGGGACATAGGAGCGTGGTGGGCTACAGTCCACAGGGTCACAGAGACTCTGACATGACTGAAGCAACTTGGCACACACTGCCTGAGTCATTCTTCCTCCAGTGAGAAAGACTGCTTTCTCACTTCCTCAGACCACTGTTAAGATGCCCCTTTTGCTGGTGAAGTCTTCCTTGGTAATCCCACATAAAATAAAGCCTCTAGTCCTTCAGCGGAAATGGCAACCCACTCCAGTGTTCTTGCCTGGAGAATTCCAGGGACGGCGGAGCCTGGTGGGCTGCCGTCTCTGGGGTCACACAGAGTCGGACACGACTGAAGCGACTTAGCAGCAGCAGCAGCAGTCCTTCAGCATTCTTAATCCTTCTTGCCAGAGTTCATTGTTCTCCCTGTGCAGGTCACAAATGTATTATATACTTACTGATTGTTTGTTTGCTTCATTTATAGGAACGCATGTTCCTTGAATGTGGGGACTTCATGGTGTATGTCATCCATCACTGTATTCCCTACACCTGGAAAAGTTTTTAGAATATGATTGACAGGGGAGACAATTGGAATAGGGTACATATTCTCAGTCACTAAGTCACTTTGTGAATCCATGAATTATAGCCCACCAGACTGCTCTGTCCATGGGATTTCCAGCAAGAATACTGGAGTTAGTTGCCATTTCCTCCTCCAGTGGATCTTCCTGACCCAGAGATTGAACCCAAGTCTCTTTCATCTCCTGCATTGGCAGAGAATTCTTTACCACTGAGCCAACTGGGAAGCCCTTGGAACAAGGCAATAGATAGTAACTAGATGGAATCAGAACAAAAAGTATTAACTCAGGGACATTACTCTTTGGGATTACTATGATTTTGTGAGTCTGGCAGTTTTATCTCTAGTATGGAATTATATCTGTCAAGCAGTAGGTATATCAGAGTTCATAGCCCTATGTCATCTCAGTGGATAATGCTTGAAACATTGATATATCTGTATGCTCTGGGAACTCCATTTCTAGCCTCTATGCATCTCTTCCTCTATGTATTTATACCACATCTTTAGATAGATTCTGGGAAAATGAGACTGTTTGAGTTGTCACAGTGCCTAGTTATTTTTGATACCAAAGGCTGAATGAGACAAAGATATATGATGGGCTTGCCCACCATTTAATTTTTACATGGAACCACGCTGTTTCCAATGATAGAGCTTACCATTTTAAGCAGTAAAACCAAAGAAGTCAAAGTTAACCTAGAAACAAAGCCTTAGCTTTTAGATGTCGCAGTGTCCTGAGCCAGAAAAGGTAATCATGTTGCTCTCAATATTGAGGGTTTATGATGTATTGTGACACGGTTGGGAACTCCATTTCTGTTCTTTATCACAGTCTGCTAATAGGCTGACAAAATAATTTCTTGGACACAATAGCTTAATAACTCAGGCTCCCTAAAGCCAAAAGTACAGAGGTGCCCTTTCCAAGCAGAGCTCCCCAGCCAGGCCTCTAGGGGCTCAAGGTTGGTTTTAATCATGCTTCTTTGTGCTGACCGGAGCCCCTCTCATATACTCTTATCACCTTGTTCCTGAAAAGTCCTAAGGTACCTGTTGGCTACCTGCATATCTGTTTTAAAGGAGAGCAAACTGTCTTCCAGAGCCAGATGAGCACTCAAGCACAGGACTGAGGTCAGGACACCGTTGTCTGAAGGCAGACACTGATAAGTTCTCCCAGGGCAGGTACAGGCTTCAGTCACAAGCATGCAGTCCCTGGCTCTGCCAGAACACTGTCGTCCCATAGAGAGCTATTTGGTGTCTGTCTGTTGAGGTCTTCAATCCCAGGGACCTGGGCCTGCACAGAGGGTATCTTGACACACACCAGACACCCAATGCTCACAAGAGGATTCCCAATGTGAGCAGTAACTGCCAGCGCCTCAATAGGCACTGTGGATAAGGTTGTTTGCAATAAGGCTATTTGTTTCCTGTTAGTTTGCAATAGCCAGGTAGAAACAGGTAATGAAAAAGAAAAGAGGAGAAAAATTCAAAAGATTGAGTTTCTTGGATCTCCCAGAAATTCTTGGAACATGGACATTTTTATCTTGGCCCAGCATCAAAAGATTAGGTCACATAGCAGCAAGACAAAATTTTTAAAACCAAAGGACACTCAATCAAAGGATGTCTCACTTGACACTCGGTAATATAGTCATAGACTAGATGTCAATGTAAAAAAATTCAGTTTAAGAAACAAACAAAAATTACAGATTTATATTGTCAATGCCCCTATATAGAGAACCCTCATCATTATATTTCTATTGATTACTTTTTACATCCCCTTTTAAAAATGTGTTTATCAGTTATACTTCCTGCAGCAAATAATTAAAGCAATAGAAATAGACAAATTCATAATCAAAATGTGGCTTGAAGAGGATATTATCCAGAAAGGGGGACTGGGAGAATCCTTAGCAGAACTTTGCTTCATCAGTGGTGGTGTCAAAGGGATTGTGAAGGCAATGAGGTGTTCACCCCTGTGCTGGTAAAGGCAGGAAGAGTTTTGGTGTTAGAATCTCAGTAGGCAAGAGTGTTTCATGGCTGAGTAATATTCCATCATATATATTACTCGGCCATAAAAAGGAACACGATTGGGTAATTCGTAGAGATGTGGATGGACCTGAGTCTGTCATATAAAGTGAAGTAAGTCAGAAAGAGAAAAACAAATATTATATATTGATGCCTATTTGTGGAATCCAGAAAAGTGGTACAGATGAACCCATTAGCAGGGCAAGAATAGAGCTATGCACGTGTAGAGAATAAACTTGTGAACACAGTAGGGGGAAGAAAAGTAAGACTGATATGTAAACCTTACCATGAGTAACATAGCTAGCTAGTGAGAACCTGCTGTACAGCACAGAGAGCTCAGCCCGGTGCTCTGTGATGACCTAGATGGGTGGGATAGGAGGTGCGGGGAGGGAGTTTAAGAGGGAGGGAAAATGTGCATGCATATGACTGAGTCACTTCATTGTACAGCAGAAACTAACATATTATAAAGTAATTATACTTCAGTTTTGTTTTGTTTTTTTAATAAGGAAAAAAAAATTTTTTTTTTCTTGTTTTACAAGATTATTTCTGTAAAGGGAATCCCCTTTCTCTCTCCTGGTTTGCTGATGTGAGGAAATTCTTCCAGCACACTCCGCTCAGTTCCTTCTAGCCACAGTTTCTAAAAATCTCTACGTAAGGTGATATTTCTCCTCTCAACACTTCTGGGAATGCCTGCCATATATAGCATCAGATTATGTATCAACACTTTGGATTACATCATTTTCTTGAACACAATTTCCTATGCCAATAACACAGAGGCTACTGCCTTGCATAATTCCTATTCTCATTGAAAATGGAGATATTAGCATTAATACACACCAAGCAGTTATTTTTTTTGCAAAAATAGAAGTGTAGGATTGAAAGATTTTTATTTATATTTTCTTTTTCTAATACCAAATGCCTCTGTTTCCCTCTCTGCTGGGCTGCCACCTGTCCCCAGCAGATGCCTTCTGTATTAATCCTTCGACAGTGACCATTGCCAGCTGATTCCTTGAACTCTCAGTGTTCTTAGCAGGAAAACTTTTCTTTCCTGGAGTTATTCTCTCTCTCTTTTTCACCTTCTCTGCTATTTTAGTTCCCTTGTTATACCCATCACCTATTTTTCCTTTTCCAGACTACATTGGAAGAAGGAAATGAAATTATAAAATACTTGGTAATCTGTAAAATTGGTTTATATGCTTCCAAAAAATACTACCTTCTCCTATGTGATTGGTTTTCTGTTGTGGAGGAAATTTTTTTGATAAAAGAAGTAAGCCCAGTTTTCCCTAACATGCTGAGAATAAAACAAAGGAACCTATAAAAAACAAAGTGACTTTATAGTTATATTAAAATTCAGTGACAATATTGCATTTGTCTTTACCTCCTTCCAGATTACATCAGTCTCAGAAATAGCCTCTGATCACTATTCCTCTCTGTCTTTCTTGGAAATTATATGATGATATTGTAAGAGCAAATGCTTCTCTGTCCAGTATTAGAGAAAATGTTCCCTATGTCCTCATATCTCCATGAAGGAGCAATCACCCCTGGCATGGAAAGCACTGTGGACCTATATCTATTTCTGAACTTAAAGAGGCAAGATTACAATTACTTATCAATCTTTAATACAAAGTGAACTTCCTTGTCATGTGAGCTGGAACTAATTACTTCTCTTCATATTATTTTTCTAATCTAAAAAGCTAGGATTAATGATATTACACTTCATGAGATTTTCTGACATTTAGGAAAACAAATTAGGTCAAAAACACATCATATACTACATATAATAGGTGCTCAATAAATTTTAGATCTTATTACCTCACATCTTTAGAAAGTCTTTTGGTTGTTGTTCAGTCACTAAGTCATGTCTGACTCATTGAGACCCCATGGACTGCAGCACGCCAGGCTCCTCTGTCCTCCATTATCTCCTGGAGTTTGCTCAAATTCATGACCATAGAGTTGGTGGTGCTATCTAACCATCTCATCCTCTGCAACTCCTTCTTCTTTTGCCCTCAATCTTTCCCAGCATCAGGGTCTTTTCCAATGAGTTGGCTCTTCGCATTAGGTGTCCGAAATATTAGAGCTTCAGCTTCAGCACCAGTCCTTCCAATGAATATTCAGGGTTGATTTCCTTTAGGATAGACTGGTTTGCTCTCTTGAGAGATCTCCAAGGGACTAGCAAGAGTCTTCTCCAGCACCACAATTTGAAAGCATCAATTCTTTGGTGCTCAGAATTCTTTGTAGTCCACCTCTCACATCCCCATATGATTCCTGGAAAAACTGTAGCTTTGATTAGATGCACCTTTATAGGCAAGGTGCTATCTCTGCTTTTTTTTTTTTTTTTTCTCAGATTAACATTTTTATTTATTTATTTTTATTTTAGTTTTAAACTTTACATAATTGTATTAGTTTTGCCAAATATCAAAATGAATCCACCACAGGTATGCATGTGTTCCCCATCCTGAACCCTCCTCCCTCCTCCCTCCCCATACCATCCCTCTGGGTCGTCCCAGTCACTAGCCCCAAGCATCCAGTATCCTGCATCGAACCTGGACTGGCATCTCGTTTCATACATGCTATTTTACATGTTTCAATGCCATTCTCCCAAATCTTCCCACCCTCTCCCTCTCCCACAGAGTCCATAAGACTGTTCTATACATCAGTGTCTCTATTGCTGTCTCGTACACAGGGTTATTGTTACTATCTTTCTAAATTCCATATATATGTGTTATTATACTGTATTGGTATCTCTGCTTTTTAATATGCTGTCTAGGTTTGTCGTAGCTTTCCTTCCAAGGAGCAAGTGTCTTTAAATGTCATGGCTGCAGTCATCATATGCAGTGATTTTGGAGCCCAAGAAAATAAAATCTGACTCTGTTTCCACTTTTTCTACTTCTGTTTGCCATGAAGTGATGGAACTGGATGCCATGACCTCAAGTCAGCTTTTTCACCCTCCTCTTTCACTTTCATCAAGAAAACTCTTTAGTCCCTCTTCATATCCTGCCATTAGAGTGGTATTATCTGCATATCTGAGGTTGTTGATATTTCTCCCAGCAATTTTGATTCCAGCTTGGGATTCATCCAGCCTAGCATTTCGTATATTGTACTCTGCATATAAGTGAAGCAAACAGGATGGCAATATACAGCCTTGTCATACTCCTTTACCAATTTTGAACCAGTCAGTCTTTTGGTACCTTTCTGAAAAAGATAATTCCATGGCTCAAAACGACACTTTGGATTTATTTCTGTTTTATTTAAAAAAATATATTAAATTAATGAATATAAATGTAAATACAGGTCTTTACATAAATTAAAATCTCAATTAATGATGTTATTATATTTCATTCTATCTTCATAAGCTTATATTTTACTCTTTTTCTCCTTCATAAGATCTGTTTAAAGAGAGAAAATTCCTCTTGAACTAGTTGATGCATTAACTGGTAGAACTTCCTGCATCACAATTGGAAGTTTGGGCTCAGACTAGGCAGAGAAGAGGAAATGGAGTTATCCATGTCATGGAGGTAGTTAAGGTCAATTATAGAAGTAAAATTTGTCCCAATTTTCCTTATCATCACAAACTTTGCAGTTCATTGGGAACATCCTCAAAGGCGTGGTGTAAAAATGAACAGATGTCCTGTCTTTTAATTTAATTTCTGCCTAATTTTATGCAAAGACTAACCATTTTTCTTAAGTCATTTTTATTACAGTTCATACAAGGAAGAGCTCTTGCAAGTAATTACTTCATAAAACTTAAGGGAATAAATCACAGAACTTTAGGATTTATAGGAAATAAAGACATGAATCTTCTTTACATGCCAGGAGAAAACCCCCTGAAATATGCTAAAATCATAGAACAGAAAAAGAGAGACTGACTAGAATGAAATATCTTTCTTTGCAAATGCCTTGTTTTGTCTCCTGGAGAAACTGAGGCCCAAATAAATTAAGGACGCGGCCAAGTTCACAGACGATATATGTTGTAAAGCTATATCATTCCTAGAACTGAACCTGCACAAACACCTGGCAATGAATATCACTCATCCCTGGAACAGAAGTTCTGTAACTTAACAATGAATCTCATAGTCATTGGCTAAAACAGAACTAAAGAGACAAGCCTGAGCAGTGATGAGAATAATAAGGATTAAACAAACAAACAAAACTATATGCACCCAGTTATTGGTTTATGTCCAACATTGTACTAGGTATGTTGAATGCATTTTTTTAAGCCACCAGAGGGCTATTTCTACCTCTTTCCTCTCAGAAGCATTATGGTACTCTAAAATGAGAATTGAAAGTTAGAGAGGGTCAGGGCCATTAGCTCAAAGCCCAGATTCTGAGATTGACCCCTTGGGGAAACCTGGAAGAAACAGGCAGTTTTATTCTAACTCTGTTGCCAAAAAAAAAAAAAAAATGTTTGATATAGTTCATTGTTTAGAATTGTTTAGCTTTTATTCCTTGGAGACCACTCTTTCACTTCTAAGGTAATTTCCCTCAGGCATACATGAGGGAAAAGGAGTTATTGAAAAGCGTATCAGCCCAGTTATATTTACTAGGATGTAAGTATTTGTCAAAAATAACTGAACTGTCAATGAACTCTGAAATAGGGCTATTAGGAATTTAAATGTTAAATTACATGAAATTGTCTGAAGCACAGTAAATTGCACAATAAATCTGCTTAAAATTTACTTAGGAGACCTTCTCCACTTTGAGAACCTAGCTTCTCTAGGTTAGAAAGGCAGCAAAATTAGAACTGTTTAGCCAGAATGACCCTTCATGATAATCTATTTTAACACTAAGTCTTAATTTGCAAAGTCCCCAGAGGAATGAAGTGATTTCCAAAGGTCTTACTTACTGACTCAGTAAAGATTAGGACATACAGTGCATCTCTCCAATCCAGGGCTATTTTCCCTAAGCCATACTGTCTCCACAAATGTTATCTACAAGTGAATATACAGATAGATAGATAGAGATCGATAATTATTCCAAAAATAAATCTTTAACAAATGCCAGAATTTAAGGATGTACTATCAGGATACTGGGGATAATGACTAAGGATTCAAGAGAAAAAAAAGGCTAAGAAACAATTTCAATGTTCTATGAAAAGTTAGGAAGATGAAGTCAAGGAATCCAAGGATAGTCAGACTTTCAGAAGAACCAATTAACAGTATTTAATTTGACCATGAAGTTAATGATAGGATAGTAGACTGAAGATACATTGGAGAGAAGGTTATCTTATTTTCTGCTCTTTATCATCC
>NW_011494510.1:314410-320576 GCF_000754665.1 Bison bison bison
ATCATCCTATTTAAAGTTTGCAGAAAGTGGTTAGGATTAAAATAAAAGCATACATGGGTAAGGAAGCAGATATGTATACATATTTGGGGAGCTCACTTGTCTAAAGTTAGAAGGCTGCCATTTAGTCTAAGACATTTTTGTGTACAGAGATGTTGACCTAGTTTTGTCTCAATTTTTCTGAGGAGCAGAAAAATCTGGATTGTTTGTGATATATTCCATTTTCTCAGGAAGCCCACATGGATAAAATAAAGCATGTTTCTTAGTGGATTCAGCTTATAAGTAACCAGTTCAAGCATTTAGTGCACTGTTGTCAGCATGTGGCCATTTATAATAAGACCTCCAAATAGTCTTCAGATCAAACGATTTCTTCCATCGCCATGCTCTCTAGGAAAGAACTTGCAGAGAAGAGTGGAGGGCCAAGGATGGAATCTTGGTCAACACTAAAATTAAGGAGTAGGCAAAGTAGAGACGCCTGAAAGAAAACAAAGAGTTATGGACAGAAATAAAAGAGACTCAGGTAGAATAGAATGGAGACTAGAGCATAGTCCAGGTTCAACGCACGATACTGGATGCTTGGGGCTGGTGCACTGGGACGACCCAGAGGGATGGTGTGGGGAGGGAGGAGGGAGGAGGGTTCAGGATGGGGAGCACATGTATACCTGTGATGGATTCATTTTGATATTTGGCAAAACTAATACAATTATGTAAAGTTTAAAAGTAAAATAAAATTTTTAAAAATACATATTAAAAAAATAAAAAAAGAAAAGAGTGAAGCCAGCTGCATCAAATTCCACCAACTATTCACAAAAGCAGAAGTTTAAAACAACCACTGAACTTGTCAATGACCAGGGTATTAATGGGTGCTGTGTTGTTAGTCTGATTTTAACAAAATGAGATTTCTGTGCATTTCGGGACAAAAATTACGAGCATCATTTTATGAACTGGAGCTGCTTATAAGTGTTTACTCTCCCTTCTCTGATAGGTCCAGTGAAATTCAGAGCTTTTTTGGTAAAATACTAGATCCATAAATATTATCAATAAGAAAGATTCTGGACTTTAAATAGATCAGTTTGGTTAGGGCAATGGTGACATTAAAGAGGAATCAGGAATAGATAAAGGAGGAAAACCAAATAATGTTAGCCAGCAAAGGACTTTAAATGCTATGCTTAAAACTAAACTTATGAAGTCTTTACTGAGCAACCTTCATGTATTATTCACAGTGTGTACCCTTGACATAAATGTTTTCTAATCCTCATGGTGATATAGGACTTCTTATTATGTTTATAATAGGTAAAATATGAAGACACAGTAGAGCAGACACATTTGGTAATCTGTGTCACGTCTCTCAGATCAATCTCTGATTTCAGAGAAGCATGTATCTTATGTTTCAAAAGAGTACTGTATCTAAAATGTCTGCTGTATTTCTCTAGTTTGATCTTTTTGGGCTCTTGGCCAAATTCTTGGGAACTTGCTCAGCTGACACATGGAACAACCCAACTATATATAGGAATTGGCATACCAAGTGGACAGTCTCTACCCATGTTGATGAGAGTCATGGACAAATGTTTCTACATCTCATCCTTTAAAGTGATACATTCCACATGGTACTTCAAAATTAGCTAGAGAGATTGAGCCCCCTGAGTAGTCAACAGTGAGAACTAAGTCCTTGCCTCAGACTCTGCTTTCAGGAAAACACTGAAACATCCAGAGCATCTGGATAATTATTAGAAGGTTCATTATGTAGAATTGGATCCAGCCTTCAGACCTTTATGTTTACTTCACTCAGATGATCATCGTTGTACTGTGTCAAGGAAAATCTTCACCAGAAGTCAATTAAAGAATTTGGGGAGTGGAGAGACAAAGAGACATTTTCTGAATTTTTAGATAAGACACAACTGGCAGAGATGGGAGGAGAGAGTAGAACCAAAGATCCCCCAAAGCAAGGAGAGTCTTTATATTAATAAGACAATTATGTTGTAACAGAGTATTTTCTTTTGTTACAAAGCCCCACACTGATAAATCTTCTGTAGACTTCACATGGAAGAAGGTGGTTTCTCCGGCTTTGCCCTTTCAAGATTTACTTCCCTTCTTGTGGAAAAAGCAGGCTCCTGAGTCCTACAGTTTACTGTGTTTTCCCTAGGGAGTCATTGTTTCCTTTGCAATTTCAGCAGTATTTTTGATGGCTTTGACAGTTAAAACTTGCCTGACATTTCCAAAGCAGCATACAATGGGGAAACAGCTGAGAGCTTGATTTTATAAGTATTTTCAAAGAAAAGAGAGGCATTCTCTTCCAGATTTGTCATCCCTTATCTTAATGAACCTTAAATTGATGGATTAACCAAGCCAAACTTATGAGATTTTGCTGTTAAACTTAATAAAGCTTTTACAAATGAATTTGATGCTTTTCAATGCCCACTTAAAATAGAGAATCATTTGAGATCAGGGTAGAGGGTTATTAAAAGAAACAATTGGGTCACTGAAGGACAAAAATACCTATGGAAAACTATTTGAAACAAAGTCTCTCACTGTTTCCATTGTTTCCCCATCTATTTGCCATGAAGCCATGGGACTGGATGCCATGATCTTAGTTTTCTGAATGTTGAGTTTTAAGCCAGCTTTTTCACTCTCCTCTTTCACTTTCATCAAGAGGCTCTTTAGTTCTTTACTTTCTGCCATAAGGGTGGTGTCATCTGCATATCCGAGGTTGATATTTCTCCTGGCAATCTTGATTCTAGCTTGTGCTTCGTCCAGCCCAGCATTTCACATGATATACTCTGCATATAAGTTAAATAAGCAGGGTGACATTATATAGCCTTGACGTATTCCTTTCCTTATTTGGAACCAGTCTGTTGTTCCATGTCCAGTTCTAACTGTTGCTTCTTGACCTGCATACAGATTCCTCAAGAGGCAGGTCAGGTAGTCTGGTATTCCTATCACTTTCAGAATTTTCCACAACTTGTTGTGATCTACAAAGTCAAAGGCTTTGGTGTAATCAACAAAACAGAAGTAGATGTTTCGCTGGAACTCTCTTGTTTTTGGATGATCCAACGGATGTTGGCAATTTGATCTCTGGTTCTTCTGCCTTTCCTAAATCCAGCTTGAACATCTGGAAGTTCACAGTTCACATACTGTTGAAGCCTGGCTTGGAGAATTTTGAACTGTACTTTGCTAGCATGTGAGATGAGCACAATTGTGTGATAGTTTGAATATTCTTTGGCATTACCTTTCTTTGAGATTGGAATGAAAACTGACCTTTTCCAGTCCTGTGGCCACTGCTGAGTTTTCCAATTTTGCTGGCATATTGATGGCAGCACTTCACAGCATCATCTTTCAGGATTTGAAATAGCTCAATTAGAATTCCATCCCTTACTAGCTTTGTTCATAGTGATGCTTCCTAAGGCCCACTTGACTTCACATTCCAGGATATCTGGCTCTAGGTGGGTGATCATGCCATCGTGGTTATCTGAGTCATTAAGATCTTTTTTGTATAGTTCTTCTGTGTATTCTTGCCACCTCCTCTTAATATCTTCTGCTTCTGTTAGGTCCATACCATTTCTGTCCTTTATTGTGCCCATCTTTGCATTAAATGTTCTCTTGGTATCTCTAATTTTCTTGAAGAGATCTCTAGTCTTTCCCATTCTATTGTTTCCTCTGTTTCCTTCCATTGATCACTGAGGAAGGCTTTCTTATCTCTCCTTGCTATTCTTTGGTACTCTGCATTCAAATGGGTATAATCTTTCCTTTTCTCCTTTGCCTTTACCTTCTCTTCTTTTCACAGATATTTCTAAGGCCTCCTCAGACAACCATTTTGCATTTTTGCATTTCTTTTCTTTGGGATGGTCTTGATCACTGCCTCCTGTACAATGTCATGAACCTCCATCCATAGTTCTTCAGGCACTCTATCAGATCTAATCCCTTGAAAATATTTGTTACTTCCACTGTATAATTGTAAGGGATTTGATTTAGGTCATACCTGAATAGTCTAGTGGTTTTCCCTACTGTCTTCAATTTAAGTCTGAATTTGGCAATAAGGAGTTCATGATCTGAGTCACAGTCAGTTCCTGGTCTTGTTTTTGCTGCCAGTATAGAGCTTCTCCATCTTTGGCTGCAAAGAATATAATCAATCTGATTTCTGTATTGACCCTCTGGTAATGTCCATGTGTAGAGTCTTCTCTTGTGTTGCTGGAAGAGGGTGTTTGCTATGACCAGTGTGTTCCCTTGACAAAACTCTATTAGCCTTTGCCCTGCTTCATTTTTTTTGCCTGTTACTCCAGATATCTCTTGACCTCCTAATTTTGCTTTCCATCCCTTATAATGTAAAGGACATCTTTTTTAGGTCTTAGTTCTGGAAGGCCTTGTAGGTCTTCATAGAACCATTCAATTTCAACTTCTTCAGCATTACTGGTCGGGGCATAGACTTGGATTACTGTGATATTGAATGGTTTGCCTTGGAAACAAATAGAGATCATTTTGTCATTTTTAAAACTGCAGTCAAGAACTCCATTTTGGACTCTTTTTTTTTTTATTTTTACTATTATGGCTACTCCATTTCTTCTAAGGGATTCTTGCTCACAGTAGTAGATATTATGGCCATGTGAGTTAAATTCACCTATTCCAGTCCATTTTAGTTCACTGATTCCTAAAATGTTGATGTTCACTCTTGCTATCTCCTGCTTGACCACTTCCAATTTAACTTGATTCATGGGCCTAACGTTCCATGCTCTTATGCAATATTGTTCTTTACAGCATCAGACCTTACTTCCATCACCAATCACACCCACACTGGGTGTTGTTTTTTCTTTGGCTTTGTCTCCTGATTCTTTCTGGAGTTATTTCTCCACCCTTCTCCAGTAGCACCTTGGGAGCCTACCAACCTGAGGAGTTCATCTTTCATTGTTATATGTTTTTGCCTTTTCTTACTGTTAATGGGGTTCTCATGGCAAGAATACTGAAGTGGTTTGCCATTCCCTTCTCCAGTGGACCACATTTTGTCAGAACTCGCCACCATGACCCGTCCATCTTGGTTGGCCCTACACGGCATGGCTCATAGTTTCATTGAGTTAGACTAGGCTCTCATCTATGTGATCAGTTTGATTAGTTTTCTGTGATTATGGTTTTCATTCTGTCTGCCCTCTGAGGGATAAGGATAACAGGCTTATGGAAACTTCCTAATGGGAGAGACTGACTGTGGAGGAAACTGGGTCTTGTTCTGATGGGCAGGGCCATGCTCAGTGAATCTTTAATCAGATTTTCTGTTGATGGATGGAGCTGTGTTCCCTCCCTGCTACTTACCTGAAGTCTTCTATGGTGGAAGTAATGAAGATAATGGTGACCGCCCTTAAAAGATCCCACGTATGCACTCGCACACTCAGTGCCCCTGGCCATGTACCAGGCCACCGCTGACCAGCACCTCCACTGGAGACTCCTGGACACTCACAGGCAAGTCTGGGTCAATCTCTTTTGCGGGTCACTGCTCCTTTCTCCTGGGTCCTGGTGCACACAAGGTTTTGTTTGTGTCCTCCAAGAGTCTTTTTCCCCAGTCCTGTGTAAGTTCTGGTGGCTCTATGGTGGGGTTAGTGGCAATGTCCTCTATGAGGGCTTATGCCATACCCAGGTCTATGGCACCCAGAGCCGCTGCCCCTGTGGCAGGCCACTGCTGACCTGTTCCTCTGCAGGAAACACTCAAACACTCAAAGGCAGGTCTGACTCAGTCTGTGTGGGGTCTCCTAGTGCTCACAAGCTTTTGTTTGAGCCCTCCAATCGTCTCTGGTGGGTATGATAATAACCATGTGATTCGTGATTATGGGTATCATATATAAGATCAGATCAGTCACTCAGTTGTGTCCGACTCTTTGCAACCCCATGAATCGCAGCACGCCAGGCCTCCCTGTCCATCACCAACTCCCAGAGTTCACTCAGACTCACGTCCATTGAGTCAGTGATGCCATCCAGCCATCTCATCCTCTGTCGTCCCCTTCTCCTCTTGTCCCCAATCCCTCCCAGCATCAGAGTCTTTTCCAATGAGTCAACTCTTTGCATGAGGTGGCCAAAGTACTGGAGTTTCAGCTTTAGCATCATTCCTTCCAAAGAAATCCCAGGGCTGATCTCCTTCAGAATGCACTGGTTGGATCTCCTTGCAGTCCAAGGGACTCTCAAGAGTCTTCTC
>NW_011494510.1:320676-339219 GCF_000754665.1 Bison bison bison
TTTTCTTAAAAAAAAAAAAAATTAGAATGTTTTTTAAATAAGTAAAAAAAAATACATAAAATTAAGACATAATTATTTACAATGAAAATGTTTTGTGAAGGAGTGAATCCTGTTAAATGGAAAGTCTCTAAGTCTCTTTGTGTGGCTTTTTTTTTTTTTTTTTGCCTCACCATATAGCTTGCAGAATCTTAGTTCCCCAAAGAGGGATCTAGCCAGGCACCCCTACAGTGGAAGCTGGAGACTTAACCACCAGACTACCAGGGAATTTCCAGCTTGGTTTGCTTTTGGTTTGGATGTATAAAGATGGGCTGGAGTAAATTACAGCATGACAAGTGCAGGGGAAATGAATGATTGTTCCTTATTTAGTAAGAAGAGATACTAACTCCCTGGCAGTCCACGTGTGAGTGCGGAAAGAAGAGAAATGAGGAAAAACGAAAAGGAAGGTCATCTTGAGAGAATATGAAATAGGCAGTTATGACCAAAAAATAGTTTTTTTTTTTAATGGCCTTTTTTAAAGGCCAGAAATTTAATATGCATTTTTAAATTGTTGTGGTTGTTATTAAACCAATTTCCTATTATGCCCCACCTCCCACAATCCCAGCAGAAGCCCATTCTATATTTTATAAAATACAGTGCCTTCTGTGAAACAAGATTTCTAAGGGATCCAAGAAAATTATTTCATCTCATACTTTTCAAAACAGAGAGAGCACACACAGATGCTGGTTCAGAACCAGAGTCAACAGGGGATGGCAACTCTCTACTCTCCCTTGTTCGCCATCCAACATTTGTTGGCTGAAATCTGCCTACCAGAGGGCTTTGGATTCCCATTGGGATGGAAGAGTGGATTTAATGATATCTATTTGAAAGGCTCTAGAAAACTCCAGCTGACATATCTTTAAGTTATATAGGTAATACAAGTATCATGAAAATACATATCAGCACTTAAAAGAGAAAAATATGTAAATAATTAGAAATTCATCTTTTCTCTTTTGCCTGTACTATCATGAACATTAGCCACTGCTACATGTAATGAAGTGTGGAAGGGAAAGGGTAGAGCCATAGACTCAGAGTTAGAAAGAGACTAGTCTAGTAATTTCCAAGATTATTGCTGTTTTTGAAAAAGGATTATACAGTTTTGGGGATCTTATATAGATTATCCCCCACTTCCCCCAAAATAGGATAACCTGCTCTACTTCATCACCCCTTGTGACTTTAAGGAACTCAGTTTGAGAATTGTAAGTGCAGTTCAGAATTCACATTTTACATATGAAGAAATGGAGTGAATAGAGCTCTTTATTGCCTTGGCTGCAAACCAACTGCTGCATAAGGCATTATGACAACCCAGAGAATAGCGAAATGTCCATGAATTATTTTTATAGACATTATGAGATAGGTTACATTTAATAACACTGTCTTGTCCATGGCTGGTTTTTAATCCCTTTCATAATGCCATAGGAAATTCTAGAACAATATTTGAGAGTGTGCTGCAAACCCAAAAGTTTGAATCTTAAATTGCCAAAGACAATCAGTAATCTCAGATTCTCCTGAAACTGTCTCAGAATCAGTCTCTTTGGCTTTGTCCTGTTCCAAGACTAGACAGAAAACATGCTTATTTGAGAAAGTATCAGTCATTACTGTCTCCAGATGATGGTGGGGTTGAATCCCTGTATTTGCTTTCAAAATTGTGTCTAAATAATGATAACAAACATAGAACAGACTAATGTGTGAATTTCAGAGGTCTCATAACACCACATTTTCCCCATTATCCAAGTGAATAAAGGCAACTTGCAGAAAAGAAATGGCAAACATTCTAATGAGTTAGGGTAAGATGGGATGGCATTTCATTATCTCTTAAGTTAGGAACTACTTATATTTATTTTCAGCTTTGCACTTAACACCCTACTATTGTGTCCTTAAAGTTGAGGCACTTCTTTTATATCCTGCTTGGGAGTGCAAATTGGTGCATCACTTCTGAAAAGTTGTTGGAAACATGAATCAAAATCTTTGTGACATACTGCATGGTCTCCTTGCTCTGGATGGACCATGTTTTAATTAATCAGTCACCATCGTTTCCAGTGTTTTCATCTTATCAAAACTTTATTATAGCAAAGTTTTGTATACATCTCTAATTATCATTAAATCCTAAGACTAAATTTCTAGAAGTGATAATATTGAGTCAAAGGGTGGTTTTAAAGGCTTTTGATATACATTGCCAAATTATCCTTAGGAAAACCACAAACAGGTACATTCTACCAGCAGTGTATAAGTGTGCCAGTTTCTTCACATCTTATCAATACCAACAGTGTTTTTTAGGAAAAGGTTACAATTCGACTAGTTGCAAATAACTTTTCACTGTTTTAATTTGCACTTCCTTGATTGATAATGAGGTCAAAATATTTTTACCTCATTAGACTTGTTGATCATTTCTTCTTTTGTTAATTATCTGCCCCTTACCAATTTTTAATTGGAATTCCACCTGTTTCTTATTTATTTGTAAGAGCTATTTACATATTACAGATATAAAATTTTATAAAAAAATCTTATAAAATGTCTATACATCTTGATCTAATATTTGTAATTCTCCTCCAAAAAGTTTTTTCCTAGGGGGAATATCAGAATTGCCAATCATTACTTATGTATGATGGTATTATTGAATCAATAATTATAATAGAAAAACACTGTGAACAACTTACATTTACCAGTATTAGATGCAGACTGTCATGAAATCATTAAAAAGGACATAAGCAGACATTTTGCCAAAGGAAATATATCAACCTTTAACACACAAATAAAAAAATACTCAACATCACTAATTACTAGGGAAATCAAAATAATAATATCACTTCACATTCATCAGAATGGCTGCTATAACAAAGTTAGAAAATAGCAAGTGTTGGCAACAATGTGGAGAAAATGAAACACTTGTGCACTGTTGGTATTGATATAAAATTGTGCTAGCATAGTAGAAAACAATTCCTCAAAAAATTAGACCTACCAATAGATATTTGGTATGTCTATTGTGTGCCCATGCTCATAGCTGCATTGTGTATAAAAGCCAAAAGGTGAAAGTAACCCAGATGTCTAACAACAGATGAATGGATAAGCAAAATGTGATAATATATGATAGTGTGATAATAGATACAATGGAATATTATTCAACTTAAAGCAGAAGGAAATTATGAAACATACTACAATATGGATGAACTTTGAGGATTAATGCTAAGGGAAATATTCCAATCCCCCAAAGAAAAATAACTGTACGATTCCATTTGTAGAGGTATCTAGAGTAGTCAAGCACACAGACACAGAAAGTACAATAGTGTTACAAGGGACTGAAGAGAGAGAAATAAGTTGTTTAGTGGGCACGGAGGTTCAGTTTTGCAAAATGAAAATATTCTGGAGACTGGTTCCACAAGTATGTGAATATACTTCACACTTATAAACTACATATTAAAATTTGGGTAAGATGGTGATTTTATGTTAAGTATATTTTCTCAGATTTTTTTTTTAAAGGGGGAAGATGTTAGGTGGACAGAGATGGTCTCCCTGAGGCAAGCATTTGGGGCCAGAGACCTGAGCAGGAGTAACCACCCAGGGAGAGACATGGGAAGAACTTTCCTGGAAGGGAGAATAGTGAGGGGCTCTGAGACAGAACCAATTCATTGTGTTGAAGAAAAGAAAGTGAGTTTACTGGGGCATAAAAAGGCAGATGGGATTAGGCAGAGGGCAAGGAAGGCTTCAAGGCCAAATTGTCTTACGCCATGGACAATTGCAAGGAGTATGGATTCAATACGAAGAGTGATGGAAAACCAGTGGAGGGTTTTGAGAAGAAGACTAAGATCTGATTCACTTTTTTAAACTCTTGCTGCTGTAGAAAGAGTTTTATGAGGGTAGGATCAGGACTAGGGACTCTAATTAGGTTCTGCTTCATCATTCCAAACTAGAGAATGAGGTGCCCTCATTTGACTTTGGTAAATTACATCCTCTTGTAGGCCTAGCAAAATCACAGAGTTTGACTTTCTCTTTGAAAGCTGGGAAATCAAACTTTATTCATCAAATAATTCTCTGATTCTGTGGAAGAGTAGAAAGGACTGACAATTATGTAACACTGGCAGAATGGTGCTCAGAAAAATATTTATTTTAATTGACTATCATGTCTTGTCCCTACCCCTGGCAAAACTGTTCTGTCTAGAAATTCATATTTGACCATTTTCATTTTGAAAGAATCTGGAATCAGTACTCCAAGGTATACTGTATTTTCTCATCTTCTTGCCTTTGACATAAATTCTACACAGTTGGGAGAACTGTGGGCTGCAATTTAGGGGAGAATATGGAAGAAAAACAAAAATATAGACCCTGAATATAGTATCAATATGGAGGTTCTGCTTTTTGCAAGCTCAGTGCGAATGTTAAGCAAATCAGTATATGATTTCTAACTTGGACATAACTAATTTTAATATCTAGCTCTGACATGTAGTCTTCAGTTTGCTTTGAGGGACCTTCAAGTAAAGAATACCAAGTCTGATTTGGATTTCATATCGCAATTTCAGTAGTCCTATATTTGTTTAAACAATGTGTGCGCCAGGCCGTGTCCTTCATTAGTAACTGCACAATATTGACAAAGCAACAAAAGATTGAAGGCGTTCACAGTATTTGTAATCCTTGCTTTGTTGCTCTCCAGCTTTGTGAATTTAGATATTTTCTTGAACTGACTGAGTCTTACTTTGCTCAACTAAGAAGAAATTTAATGATGTCTATAGATGTGGATTCAATCCCTGAGTTGGGAAGATCCCCTGGAGAAGGAAAAGGCTACCCACTCCAGTTTTCTGGCCTGGAGAATTCCATGGACTGTATAGTCCATGGGGTCATAAATGGTCGGACACTACTGAGCGATTTTCACTTTCACATATCTCACATAGTGGGTCTTAACATTTCCTGCATTTTCTCCTCCTCATCTCACTTTCTATTAATAGGTGGACCAAAAAAAAAGGGCGGGGGGAGTCTTATTGTATGCATATAAGATATGCACGGGAGATGTGCAAATAAGAGTCCAATACTCAGTTTTCAGTTACCCCACAGAAAAGGGACCAGAAAGAAATATCTCCAAAAACCTCATCAGGCAGGTGCTCAGTGGAATAAATCTGAGATAGGTATCCTGGATATAGGTTTGCAATGTTGATTCTGCCATCAATCACTGTGACCCCAAAGGTTTTGTCAATTCCCTTATTTGGGCTTAAGTTCCTTCAATTGTCAGATTGATCTTGGAAATCACTGACCCCACTGGAGAAGTTTCTGTAAAAATAAATGTGTCTCTTATTCTTTCAGATTGCCTGCCATCAACTATCTCCTCCTACCATGAATTCTGTTGTTTTGGAGAGAAGCCAGGAAATCTCTCTCTCTCTCCTTCCTTCCTTTCCTGCCTTCCCCCCCCGCCCCAACACCTTATGATACTCCGTGTTTATACTTATGTTATCAGGTTGGGAAACACTGGATCAGGTAACCACAGAAGCCTTCCTAATATCAGGCTCTAAGATTTGGTGACCTATATAGTACTCTTCTATGACAATCAGCCTACTCTGAAGATGTCCTCTGTTAAACAAGGAATCATATCTGTTTCCTTACTTATTTGGGCTCTGTGAATTGCAGCTGAGAAAAGATAGGCATCTCAATTCAGAGCCTTTAAAGAAAAATGATTAACCAACTTAAGAGTTGTATCATAGAGACTGGAACTTGTTTCTGGAAACAGAAGTTTGTTAGGGATCCAGTACAGCCCAAATAACTAAGTGTATTCATTAGGAATGATTACACCTTCAAGAACTGGCAGCTTCAATAACTAAGGGCCTATTGGTCTTACAACATTCATTCCAAATGTGTGGGGGCTATCATTGGTTCACCAACCAAGGTCAGTAAGGTTTGGCATTTCTGCAATTTAATTGACATTTCCCTCACTGTAGTTGATCACAGTAAAACTAGAAAAATAGTACAGATGAACCTATTTTCAGAGCAGGAATAGATACACAGAGGTAGAGAATGGATGTGTGGACACAGGGTGGGGGCTGAATTGGGAGGTTGGGATTGACATATGTGCACTGCTACTTGTAAAACAGACAGCTATTGGGAAGCTCCTGTGTTGTGCAGGGAGCTCAGATGGATGCTCTGTGATGACCTAGATGGATGGAATGGAGGTCAGGGGAGGTCCAAGGAAGAGGGAATCTACGTTTGCATATAGCTGATTCACTTCATTGTACAGCAGAAGCTAACACAACACTGTAAAGCAACAATTGTTGTTTAGTCACTCAGTCGTGTCCAACTCTGTGTGACCCCATGGACTACAGCCCGCCAGGCTCCTCTGTCCATGGAATTTCCCGGGTGAGAATAGCAGAGTGGATTACTATTTCCTTCTCCAAGGGATCTTCCTCACCCAGGGATCGAACCTGTGTCTCCAGTATTGGCAGGTGGATTCTTTACCTCTGGGCCACCAGGGAAGCCCCAGAGCAGCTATCCCCCTCAAAAAGAAGCAAAGAATGATGTGTTTCCAGGCATCATACCCACACTCTATACAGGATGTGGGAAAAAGAAGGAAAGATATCCTTCCTGAAAGCCTTCTCTCTACTTTATATTGACTTCTCTTAAAAAAAAAAAAAAAATACATTTTTTCTTCAGAGGGCTTCAAGTTCCAAAGCTTCAGGTACTTTTTTTTTTTTTTACTTTGATTATGTTGTCTTTGTTATTGTGGCATAATGTATGTAACACTTTTTTTTTTTAATTTACTCAAGAAAAAGTTGAAAACGTTTGTATCAGTTAATGTAGCAAAGATAATGGTGTCCACTGACTATTTTATCTGCTATTCCACATCTCCCATCCTCTGTTCAGTTTAGCAGGAGCATGTGTCAAGGTTCTGGACAATCTGATGCAAACAGAAGTTGCCAAAAGGGACTTTCATGAAATTGCTTTCAAATGTAGTGTTTTTATACATTTGGTTTTATTTTCCTTTATCTTAATTAAGCACATTAGTTTCATTAAAAACTCAGGTACTGTTATTAATAATTAAAAGAAAGAACAATGAATATTTTAGTAATCTCTAAGACAACAAATGTCTATCTAGTCAAAGCTTTGGTTTTTCTGGTAGTCATATATGGATGTGAGAGTTGGACTATAAAGAAAGCTGAGTGCTGAAGAATTGATGGTTTTGAACTGTGGTGTAGGAGAAGTATCCTGAGAGTCCCTTGGACTGCAAGGAGATCCAACCAGTCCATCCTAAAGGAAATCAGTCCTGAATATTCATTGGAAGGACTGATGCTTAAGCTGAAACTCCAATACTTTGGCCACCTGATGTAAAGTACTGACTCATTGGAAAAGACCCTGATGCTGGGAAGGACTGAAGGCAAGAGTAGAACAGGACGACAGAGGATGAGATGGTTGGATGGCATCACTGACTCAATGTACATGAGTCTGAGTAAGCTCTGGGAGTTGGTGATAAACAGGGAAGCCTGGGATGCTGGAGTCCATGGGGTCACAAAGAGTCGGACATGACTTGGCGACTAATCAACAAAAGACATACTGGCAAGAAGTTTAGGGGAAGAATTGCAAGGTGTACCCAAAAGGAACTTAAGAATATTAATTTAAGATACAGTAGTAATGTGGTTATAAAATAGTGTCAGGTGTAGGATTACTTAGGCATGAGTTGAAAGTGTTGGACATGATGATATATGAGGAGTGATATATTTGTGTTTGTCTGATGACAAGACTTAAAGTAAATATGATTTATCCCGGTTAATAGAAGAAAACTATAGATTAGAGCTGCAGGAAACCCCAGTTCAATTCCTGGGTCAGGATGATCTGCTGGAGAAGGGATAGACTACCCACTCCAATATTCCTGGGCTTCCATTGTGGCTCAGCTGGTAAAGAATCCTCCCGCAATGCGGGAGACCTGGGTTCAATCCCTGGGTTGGGAAGATCCCCTGGAGAAGGGAATAGCTACCCACTCCAGGATTCTGGCCTGGAGAATTCCATGGACTGTATAGTCCATGGGGTCACAAAGAGTCAGACACAACTGAGTGACTTTCACTTTTTCTTTCTATAGCTTAGAGCAGTAGTCTCTAAACTTTTTGGCATCAGGGACTGGTTTCCTGGAAGACAATTTTTCCATGAACCGGGGCTGGGGGGGCGGGGTGGATTCAAGATGATTCATTTACTGTGTACTTTATTTCTTTCAGCTCCACCTCAGATCATCATGCATGAGATCCCGATCACTGGGACGCCTGGCTTAGAGAAATTATGTAATGTGTCTGTGGTTCCTCTGTGAAGCCCACTTTGAGTAGCAAGATTTCATAGGCACTCACTATTACTGCCTCTCATTTTCCTTCAAGTGTGAATCTCTCCATTACTTTCTCTAAAGTGCTCAACACATAGTTTAGAATGACCAAGTAGTCTGGTCAATAAATTCCACTTTTGTAATATACACAGATATAGATATTAATCATGAATCAATCAGAATGTGAAGGACACTCCAAGGCCCCATTCTCTTAAACAACCTTAATTTTGTTCACTAGCAGCTTCAGTACTTTATTTCCAACCATGGAAATGTTCCCTACTCCTTCATGTGGATTTTGGGAGAGGTAAAGATGCACCAACAATTTTCTTTCCTGTCTCTTTAAAAAGAACCTATATAAGACTTGAGCCAAGAAAGTTTTAACAACTTTTTTTGTCTTCTCAACATTTGTTGTTTACAGTTGTCTCATAAACCAAGTTGATGGGAAAAATAAGAAACTAAAAATAAACAAGGTCTTTCATTCACCGGGGTAATGCAGTTACATAAGTCAAAGTGGCAGGTCATATGAAGCCTTCTGTGATTCCTTGGGGTTTCTGTCTCATTTCACTGGCTAGCAAACAGTGAAAGAGTAGGATATATATTTTTCAATTAGGTTGTCAATATTTTGACCAAATAACCTATTTATAACATTCAGGATTACTGTTCTGCTTCCATGAACCACTAGAAGCTGCTGTGTGCTGCAAGTCAGCTTGAGATTTGAAATGGTATGATTGAGTGGGGTATACAAACGTGCTTCCCTGGTTTCATCTGCCTGTCAGTCATGTGGGTATAAGGCACTCATCACTGTATCTGATTATTGTGAGAAAATACTCACATGTTAGGATTGCACCTACTTATCATAAAAAATAATAATAGTAATAGTAACAAGAATAAAATGAGATAAAATTTAGAGACTCTAAGTCTATTTGGAGATGACTATTTACTGATGGGACATCAGTATGAGATTTCTACAAGGACAATGGATTAACTATTTTAATGAGAAACAGCAACTTATTTTTCCAGAGTGGAGCAAGGGGAATTGGCTTATTAACCACCCTTTTCTCTCCCTAAATACAATTTAGCCCTATATGGCCATAGCTTTCCTATGGTTTGGGGGAAATAATGTGGACTTTGAGACACTGTAAACTTCGCTTCAAATCCCTGCTCTTTCGTTTGATGACTACATGATCCTGTAACTCCTGTGCCCTATTTTGTTTATTTTCAAAATGGAGATACTGATATTTAGCACAGATTTTAGGAGAGAACCATGAGAGTAAATAGAAGTGAATGCACATTATAAACGAGAAAACACTATACAAATGTTTCTTATATGGACGTTGAAGGTCTGCTGTCTCCCATGTTATAATTAAGAGAGAGGCAAGCATATAAAGGAAACTCTTATCTGTTAAGTGAATTTTAATTGCCTACCAATATTAATAGCTTTAATAGGGTTAAACTGCTACCTGGGCTGTAATTAAACACAACACAACTGGAAGGGAGTAAATGGCTGGGAGAAGGAAAATCATTGTTTCATAGTTACACATGATACAAGGAAACATTTTCTTTTATTATAGAAATTTTCTCTATTAAAAACCATCTTGATTAATAGAAGGCTATCCATAGCCTTTTAGTAATTCTGTTGCTTTAGGTTTTCATGAGATCCCAGTGGAGACAATTATATCCAAAAATGTAATTATCCAGCATAATGAAACTGCCTTTGTTCTAAGTAGGCTCTGCTTATATCAAATCCCCATCTGAAGAATGAAGATATTAAGTGTCAATAATCAATTGACCCAAGTCATAGAGACTTTGGGGAAACACAGACTTATCAAGAAGAAGAGAAGTCTGACTTGAGTGTCCCAAGGAAGCTCATTTTGATTGTGAATCATACATTTTTAGAGGGGCAGTTTAGAGATGTGTGCATTCTTTGACTATATAAAATGTAAATAGGAGATCTTAGGAAAAACTTACTCAGAAGCATTATTTAAAGTGTAAGAATGATACAAAACAATAGGAAATGACAAGAAACTTTAAAAAGAGATTTATTTTTCATAGTTTTATCTTTTTTGCTTTCCCAAAAAAAAAAAAAAATTATAGTACACCTGATACACTAATTGGAGGCCACTGTCATGCCTCCTATTGTCCATCACTTTATGCCCCTTTAAATAAAACTTGTTTGCCCACAGAAGTACAGATCCTGCTTAAACTATCTCAACATCTACTGGAGTCATTGAAACACCACTGACACAATTTCAACAGTCCACCTGTTACCCCAACTCAACTTTCCTGATCTTTCAATTCCTCTGCTTCACCTAAAACTCTTGAGGTCATACTTTTCTCATGATATGGCAGTCTTATGGTTCTTAGCAACAGAAAACAACTCTGATAAGCTTCCACAGGTAAAAGACATGCATTGAGTATGTTGGGCATAAGCAAGAAGACACTGCTAGCTGAGCATATCTCAGTCTGTGAGCTTCTGCCGCTTTTATTTCCTTCAAATAGATTGTTCTAGCTGCCTCCTGTAACTGTGTACTCAATTCAAATATTCATTTCTAGGAGAGAAAATATGATTAAAACTAACTGATATTACATGTTCATGTAGAGCAACAGAGTATAGGCAGAGAGGTAGCACTTATCACCCCTGCAAAAGACATAGTAAACATCTGAAGCCAAACATGACCTGAGGTCCACTTATCCACCTGGTCTTTTTTATCAGTGGTACTTCATGTGAACATACTTCTAGGATACACTTATATTCATGCTTCAATAAGTCCATCAACATTTGAATATCTATTTGCTATTTGTTAGGCATTATTAACCCTTGAACTCTTTAAGTGCTCAGAAGAAGGTAGTCAGATTCTCTGTTCTCAGTATACATTCTGGTGAAATAAAATATCACTATCAAAATCATCTTATTTTCTTAGTTAATAAGACATGTATGATGTAAATAAGATCAACTGAGCAAGGGGGTAGAGAGTCTAGAAAGGATGATCAGAGAAGACCCCTCTGGAGAGGTGAACTATACTTTATGCCCTGTATGATGAGAAGTACCCAGTCAAGTGAAGATCAAGAAGAAGAATATTTCATTACACATAGTAGGATCAAATGTTTGGGAATGAGAATGTAGCCTTGGTTTGTTAGAGGAATCAACATGGCTGGCGCATTGTGTAAAGAAGATGACAGTGGAGGATGTGAAGTTGAAGAGGACAAAATGATCTTTCTGCTTAAGCTAGCTTACTGAGCTTGGGTTTATGCCAAGTGCAAATGGAAGTCACTAGAGGCTTTTAAGGGAGTGGTATGATCTGTTCTATACTTTTAAAAATTCCCTCCAGATACTCTGTGGGACACTCTGTGTTTGTTACAGAATAAGAGTAGAAATGCAGACAATGGGAAATCATGATGATGTGAAAGGGAAGAGTCATGGTTGGATTTAAAGCATATTGTAGGGGTATCATACACTGCCAAATGTTAGAAATACAGTTGGAAACAAGTCAGATAAAGCTTCTGCCCTAATGAAGTGTTTAGTTAGGTGGGGAAGATGGAAAGTGAACAAGTAACAATAAGTATCAGGAAATTGTTCTTTGGAAAATGTTAAGGAAGGTCTAAGGTGAAGGTCCAGAGAAGGCGATGGCACCCCACTCCAGTACTCTTGTCTGGAAGATCCCATGGACAGAGGAGCCTGGTAGGCTGCAGTCCATGGGGTCGTGAAGAGTCGGACACAACTGAGCAAATTCACTTTTACTTTTCACTTTCATGCATTGGAGAAGGAAATGGCAACTCACTCCAGTGTTCTTGCCTGGAGAATCCCAGGGACGGGGGAGCCTGCTGGGCTGCCATCTATGGGGTCACACAGAGTGGGGCACAACTGAAGCAACTTAGCAGCAGCAGCAGCAGCAAGGTGAAGGTCAAAGGACATAAATTATTCCAGGGAATAGTGATGGGTTGATCAGAGGACATGAGACAGTCTTCCCTGTTATACGTGGTAACTGTGGATTGCAAATAAAAGACTATCTATTCCTGACCTCTTCAAAGTGACCTGTGTCAGCCCTCTTGTAGTCTTGACTCAAAGCAAATGGATTTGTGTATATATGTTAACAGTTTGCAAAGTTTCTATTCACAGAATACTTTATAAAAAGTCAAAGCAAAATGTACTTTCATTAAAGTAGCATAATTCATAATAGCATAAACACACTGTAAATGTGAACTAATGTTTTCACATAAAGATGTTGGCTCATTTGAAAAATCAGAATTTGAAACATCTACCAGACATATATATATATATATACTCAATAGGAGGGAAGGAGGCATAGATTATGAGGGGAAATGGCTTATTTGACATGCCAGCAGCATAATACATGTTATTATTAAAAGCATAGTTCCTAATGTTAATCAGAACTGGGCTGGGATCCTGGATTTGTGACTTTGAGCTCTGTTGACCCTTGGGCAAGTTATTTAATCTTTCTTAATTTGTTTTCCACTTGTAAAATAAAATTTAAAACAGTGCCTACATCATAAAATTGTAATGAGGATTAAATGTGATAATTAAGTGTGAGTATACATGTAAATGCTCAATACATTTCAGTTATTATTATTATTACTGTTAGAAAATGACAGCTACTGATGGTTATGAAGCATCATAGCAGAGTGATTAAGGACATGAATTCTGGAGCAAATTGCCCGGGTTGACTACCGGCTGCAGTTTTCCAGTATGGTGTACACTGTAGATCTTTTCTCCCTTGAAACACTGCCAAATAATTATTTCTGACAAAAACTCTTCTTCCCTCCAAATTTTTTCCCGAAAATTTTAATTCAGAAATTTACATTTATCCTGATGTTCACAACATATCATTGTGATAATACTTGTTAGTTTCTTTTCTTCTGCTATCAGTTTTTCAAAGTCTTTCATGGTATCTGTATCTTCAGTGCTTCCCACATTATCTGGAACATAATAGATGTTCAACAAGCGTTTGTTGCATAATGAAATAGCAAATAAATGTTTCAAACACATAATGGCAGTAACCCTCCACTCCAGTGTGGGATCTGCATATTCCAACAAGCAACTGAACTGAACTGAGAGTCACATCTGTGTCAGAAATCTTCTCACCCTTTCCCTTTCCTGTGCTCCCAGCCTAAGCTTCTGTTGTGTTTGGCTTGAAGAAAAGAAGGGTTGGACTTGTAGAAATATCCTAAGACCAAATTTCAGTAAATCTTTTCCAAACCACCATTGTCTATGGTCTTAGCCAAGTCAGTTTTATTTCTTGGAATCTTTGGAGCCCTGGCACCTCTGCACCTCAGTGACGATCTCATTTCTTAACCAAATTTTAGTATGTTCTAGTACATGAAGTGGAGAAGGCAATGGCACCCCATTCCAGTACTCTTGCCTGGAAAATCCCATGGACGGAGGAGCCTGGTGGGCTACAGTCCATGGGGTCGCTAAGAGTCGGACACGACAGTGACTTCACTTTCACTTTTTACTTTCATGCCTTGGAGAAGGAAATGGCAACCCACTCCAGTGTTCTTGCCTGGAGAATCCCAGGGACGGGGGAGCCTGTTGGGCTGCCCTCTATGGGGTCACACAGAGTTGGCCACGACTGAAGTGACTTAGCAGCAGAAGTACATGAAGAAGGATTACGTGAACTTGGGACTCAAAGTTGCAGCAAAGGTTAGAAAGTCAAATCCTGCCCCAACTAAGGGCAGTTTTCTCTTTTAGAGCATCACAATACTTTTTTGCAGCACATTCTATTATGCGTGATTTATGGGACCTTTATTATTTTCTTCATTTCCATCCCTCCCCAGAGCCACTTCCTCGCTCCTTTCTTGGATGGTATAAAGGCAGGGTTGTAGAATTTGTTTCTACACAAAAATAGAAAAACAAAAAATGGCATATTTGAGACTCTGAAACCCATTTACTCTCATCCCAATATTTGAAAGGACAGGAAATAGAGATTCCAAGGGGAAATTGATTTGTGCAAGGCCAAATGGAAAGTGAGAATTGGTAGTCATTAGACTCCAAAAGCTGACCAAACAAAATTGGCCTGTGTTAAAGTGCATGACCAGATACGCAGAAATTGTACCCCTTTTTGATCTGGCTTTGCTAAAGCTAAATAGACATACACATAAAGTCTCAATTAAAATAAATATGTAAATATTGATTAAATTCTCACTAAAAACTCTCACTACAAATATTTTCATGCTACCACTGATGCAAATGAGCTTTGCCACAAAACTGTACCATTTAGAATGTTCAATTGAGACAGCAAAAGAGATACTGATGTATAGAACAGTCTTATGGACTCTGTGGGAGAGGGAGAGGGTGGGAAGCTTTGGGAGAATGGCATTGAAACATGTAAAATATCATGTATGAAACGAGTTGCCAGTCCAGGTTCGATGCACGATACTGGATGCTTGGGGCTAGTGCACTGGGACGACCCAGAGGGATGGTATGGGGAGGGAGGAGGGAGGAGGGTTCAGGATGGGGAACACATGTATACCTGTGGCAGATTCATTTTGATATTTGGCAAAACTAATACAATTATGTAAAGTTTAAAAATAAAATAAAATTTAAAAAATAAAAATAAAAATTGTTTAATTATACAAGCAAGCAACGTATTAACACATTATTCTTGTGAAAATAATAAATTCATTATAGATCAAAAAAAGAAAAATAGAATATTCAATTTTTTAAATACATTGCCTTTTTAAAGAAATGTTCACTTTTTGGCATCTCCCTCCATCTCAATCAAAGAAGAAAAGGAAATGTATAATCCAACCACTGTGAATAAGAATTACAATTTACTCTATATTCTTTCTGACTGTTAAATGTATATGTACAAACATATTTACTTGGATGCATTTATAGATATTCTTTGACTTACAGTGGAGTTATGTCCCCAATAAACTCACTGTAAGTAGAAAATATCATAGGTGGAGAATGAATTTAATACTCCTAATTTACCCAGCATCATAGCTTAGCCTAGCCTGCCTTAAATATTCTCAGGACACTTACATTAGCCTATGGTTGGACAAAATCATCTAACATAAAGCTCATTTTATAGTTAAGTGTTGGATATCTTATGTAATTAATTGAATACTGTACTGAAAGTGAAAAGCAGAATGGCTGTGAGGTCAGCATATTGCTTGCTCACCCTTGTGATCACCTGGCTGACTGCAAGCTGCAGGCTTGCTGCCCTGCCCAGCATCATGAGAGATTATCGTACCACCTATCACCAGCTTGAAAAACATCAAAATTCCTAGTATGTTTTCTATTGAATGAGTATTGCTTTTGCATCATCTTAAGTCAGTGACATTCTATGTATTAAATTTGTCCAGAACTGAATGTCTTCCCAGCACATGGGGTATTCAGCACCAAACATGGATAATGCTTGCAAACCCAGGCAAGTTGCTTACCTTACCTTACCTGGAGCTTAATGACATGGCAACTGTATGGCTAGTCCAACTCCTGTAATGTTAAACTTTTAATCTAGGCATGCCTAGCTGCCACATGGTGCCTGATGACCCCATGCTTGTCTTCTCAAGGGTGTCCCAAGAAGCATCAACCAGGGTCATTTATCCTCAGAGTCAGACATGGAGTCATTTTATCTGGTCCTTGTTGTGGGAGAATTGAGTAAAATTCTAAAAGTAGTAAGCACTCTCAGAGAAGGCAATGGCACCCCACTCCAGTACTCTTGCCTGGAAAATCCCATGGGTGGAGGAGCCTAGTAGGCTGCAGTCCATGAGGTCGCTAAGAGTCAGACATGACTGAGTGACTTCACTTTCACTTTTCACTTTCATGCATTGGAGAAGGAAATGGCAACCCACTCCAGTGTTCTTGCCTGGAGAATCCCAGGGACGGGGGAGTCTGGTGGGCTGCCATCTATGGGGTCGCACAGAGTCGGACAAGACTGAAGTGACTTAGCAGCAGCAATAAGCACTTTTCACAGTGGTTAAAAAAAAAAAAAAGAAAAGAATTGTACTCTTCTATCAACACTGTCAAAGGAATTTTTTTGACAGACTACGTGAACAATGTGTACTTTAAGCTATATAAGAGTTGTTTTCCACTTTGAGAAAATGCAAAAAACAAATCTGAGAAGAAGCTATAGTTAAACTCATAAACTAAACATTGAAGAAGCTTTCACATCCTGTTCCAGATATTGACAGACATCAATATAAAAGCTGAATTTTTTTTGAAGACTGACAAAATATATGTATTTGGAATTCCCAGGGTGCTAAAGATCTTGTGAATTCACAGTAGAGCTGAATAATAACCAAGATCAAATAATATTTTTATAAACCCTAATTTTCCATTTGCAAATGACAATTCTACCAACTTATTCTATTCTGCATCATTAAATTGTCAAGAGGCAACTTCTCTTTATTGTATTTGAGACACTTTAGAAATGAATAGTTGTGCCTCCATTACATTCTTCAGTGGTCCATCAGATCTCTTCCCTTCCGGTTACTCAGTTCTCTAGTTCAAAGAATACACAATACCTGCAATCTATTCCACATCTTATGTGTGAAGAGATTAATCATGTTAGTTTCCAAGAATCCTATAAATAAAGGATTGATGTATGTATAGGTACAGACATTTTTCAAGAAGAAATCTGCTTAATGGCTTTTAATCATCAGGTATCAAATAGCATGGTGATTGGAAATAGAAGGTAAATAAGAGTCAAATCCCCTGTAAGAAAAGAGATGGATATTACTTTTTATTGGAGTATAATTGTTCTACAGTGCTGTGCTAGTCTCTGCTGTATGATGAATGAATCAGCTATATGGATATATATATGTCCTCGCTCTTGGACCTTCCTCCCACCCTACCTGCATCCCACTCATCTAGGTCATCAGAGAGTACCGAGCAGAGCTCCCTGTGCTCGCTATTTTATGCATAGTACTGTATGTATGCCAGTCCCAATCCCCCAGTTCATCCAGTCTTCCCTTTCCCCGGCCTGTGTCCACACATCTTTCCTCTACATCTTTATCTCTATTTCTGCTCTGCAAATAGGTTCATCTGTACCATTTTTCTAGATTCCACATATATGTGTTAATATACGGTATTTGTTTTTCTATTTCTGACTTACTTTCTTTCACTCTGTATGACAGACACTAGGTCCATCCACATCTCTACAAATGGCCCAATTTCAGTCCTTTTTATGATTTAGTAATATTTCATTATACATATGTACATCTTCTTTATCCACCCATAAGAAAGACGGATTTCTTTAATGCCAGTACAATACACTGCTAATTATTATAATTTTTCCCTCAATGCCCATCAGTGGGTGAGTGGCTAAAAACATATAATACATATCTGTTATATTTTCTCTAGCCTTAGGATATTGCAATGGGATATTACTCAGCCTTGAAGGAAGAAAGAAATCCTGCCATATGCAACAACACGGGTGACTCTGGAGGATACTGTGTTGAGTGCAATAAACCACTCACAGAAGGACCAATACCACAAGATTGCACTTGTACGGGGCATCTAAAATAGTCAAAGTCAGAGGCAGTGAGTAAAGGATGGTTGTCGAAGGCTAGGGAGAGTTGCTGTTTAACCAATATGAAGTCTCAGTTTTGCAAGATGAATGATCTCTAAGATCTGCTATACAGCATTGAATCTGTGGTTAACCATACTGTGCTGTACACTGAAAATTTTGTTCAGAAGGTAGATATCATGTTAAATGTTCTTACTACAGTAAAAAAATTAAATAATTTTTGAGCTCTTAAAAATAAAAAAGAAATAGAAAACAAATGGAGGAGGGGCAAAGTGCAAAAGACCAGGAAATGGGGGAAGGCACAGGGAATGCAGGCACAAGAAATGTGAAATGATGGAAGTAGCATTAAAATAGTGACCTTCAAGTACATTCAGATCAGATCAGATCAGTCACTCAGTCGTGTCTGACTCTTTGCCACCCCATGTATTGTAGCACGCCAGGCCTCCCTGTCCATCACCAACTCCTGGAGTTCACCCAGACTCATGTCCATCAAGTCAGTGATGTCATCGAGCCATCTCATCCTCTGTCATCCCCTTCTTCTCCTGCCCCCAATCCCTCCCAACATCAGAGTCTTTTCCAATGAGTCAACTCTTCGCATGAGGTGGCCAAAGTACTAGAGTTTCAGCTTTAGCATCATTCCTTCCAAAGAAATCCCAGGGCTGATCTCCTTCAGAATAGACTGGTTGGATCTCCTTGCAGTCCAAGGGACTCTCCAGAGTCTTCTCCAACACCACAGTT
>NW_011494510.1:339319-340176 GCF_000754665.1 Bison bison bison
ATCCCAGGGCTGATCTCCTTCAGAATGGACTGGTTGGATCTCCTTGCAGTCCAAGGGACTCTCAAGAGTCTTCTCCAACACCACAGTTCAAAAGCATCAATTCTTCGGCACTCAGCCTTCTTCACAGTCCAACTCTCACATCCATACATGACCACAGGAAAAACCATAGACTTGACTAGATGAAACTTTGTTGGCAAAGTAATGTCTCTGCTTTTGAACATGCTATCTAGGTTGGTCATAACTTTCCTTCCAAGAGTAAGTGTCTTTTAAATTCATGGCTGCAGTCACCATCTGCAGTGATTTTCGATCCCAGAAAAATAAAGTCTGACACTGTTTCCACTGTTTCCCATGAAGTGATGGGACCTGATGTCATGATCTTTGTTTTCTGAATGTTGAGTTTAAGCCAACTTTTTCAGCCTCCACTTTCACTTTCATCAAGAGGCTTTTTAGTTCCTCTTCACTTTCTGCCATAAGGGTGGTGTCATCTGCATATCTGAGGTTATTGATATTTCTCCCGGCAATCTTGATTCCAGCTTGTGCTTCTTCCAGTCCAGCGTTTCTCATGATGTACTATGCATATAAGTTAAATAAACACGGTGATAATATACAGCCTTGACAAACTCCTTTTCCTATTTGGAACCAGTCTGTTGTTCCATGTCCAGTTCTAACTGTTGCTTCTTGGCCCGCATACAAATTTCTCAAGAGGCAGATCAGGCGGTCTGATATTCCCATCTCTTTCAGAATTTTCCAGTTTATTGTGATCCACACAAAGGCTTTGGCATAGTCATTAAAGCAGAAATAGATGCTTTTCTGGAACTCTCTTGCTTTTTCCATGATCCAGTGTATGTTGGCAATTT
>NW_011494510.1:340813-341601 GCF_000754665.1 Bison bison bison
AGTTCTTCTGTGTATTCTTGCCATCTCTTCTTAATATCTTCTGCTTCTGTTAGGTCCATACCATTTCTGTCCTTTATCGAGCCCATCTTTGCATGAAATGTTCCTTTGGTATCTCTGTTTTTCTTGAAGACATCCCTAGTCTTTCCCATTCTGTTGTTTTCCTCTATTTCTTTGTATTGATTGCTGAAGAAGGCTTTCTTATTTCTTCTTGCTATTCTTTGGAACTCTGCATTCAGATGTTTATATCTTTCCTTTTCTCCTTTGCTTTTTGCTTCTCTTCTTTTCACAGTTATTTGTAAGGCCTCCCAGACAGCCATTTTGCTTTTTTGCATTTCTTTTCCATGGGAATGGTCTTGATCCCTGTCTCCTGTACAATGTCAGGGACCTCAGTCCATAGTTCATCAGGCACTCTATCTATCAGATCTAGGCCCTTAAATCTATTTCTCACTTCCACTGTATAATCATAAGGGATTTGATTTAGGTCATACCTGAATGGTCTAGTGGTTTTCCCTACTTTCTTCAATTTAAGTCTGAATTTGGCAATAAGGAGCTCATGATCTGAGCCACAGTCAGCTCCTGGTCTTGTTTTTGCTGGCTGTATAGAGCTTCTCCATCTTTGGCTGCAAAGAATATAATCAATCTGATTTCAGTGTTGACCATCTGGTCATGGCCATGTATAGAGTCTTCTCTTGTGTTGTTGGAAGAGGGTGTTTGTTATGACCAGTGCATTTTCTTGGCAAAACTCTATTAGTCTTTGCCCTGCTTCATTGCATATTCCAAGGCCAAAT
>NW_011494510.1:341767-342545 GCF_000754665.1 Bison bison bison
ACTCTTGGGGCATAGACTTGAATTACTGTGATATTGAATGGTTTGCCTTGGAAACGAACAGAGATCATTCTGTCATTTTTGAGATTGCATCCAAGTACTGCATTTCAGACTCTTTTGTTAACCATGATGGCCACTCCATTTCTTTTGAGGGATTCCTGCCCACAGTAGTAGATATAATGGTCATGTGAGTTAAATTCACCCATTCGGGTCCATTTGAGTTCGCTGATTCCTAGAATGTCGACATTCACTCTTGCCATCTCTTGTTTGACCACTTCCAATTTGCCTTGATTCATGGACCTGACATTCCAGGTTCCTATGCAATATTGCTCTTTACAGCATCAGACCTTGTTTCTATCAGCAGTCACATCCACATTTGGGTATTCTTTTTGCTTTGGCTCCATCCCTTCATTCTTTCTGGAGTTATTTTTCCACTGATCTCCAGTAGCATACTGGGCCCCTACTGACCTGGGGAGTTCCTCTTTGAGTATCCTATCATTTTGCCTTTTCGTACTGTTCATGGGGTTCTCAAGGCAAGAATACTGAAGTGGCTTGCCATTCCCTTCTCCACTGGCCCACATTCTGTCAGATCTCTCCACCATGACCTGCCCGTCTTGGGTTGCCCCACAGGCATGGCTTAGTTTCATTGAGTTAGACAAGGCTATGGTCCTAGTGTGATTAGATTGACTAGTTTTCTGTGAATATGGTTTCAGTGTGTTTGCCCTCTGATGCCCTCTTGCAACACCTACCATCTTACTTGGGTTTCTCTTACCTTGGGCGT
>NW_011494510.1:342690-346997 GCF_000754665.1 Bison bison bison
CCGTGCTTTAGGGCGCCTGTCGCAGCCGCCTGCGCTTTAGCGCGCCCCTTACAGCCGCCTGCGCTTTAGCGCACCCGTGGCAGCCGCCTAGTATATTAGGAACCCATAATTCCAACCCCTGAACTCCAAGTAACTTAGCCCTCAGGGCAGGTAATATAGTATAAAGACAGTGGAATTAGGAGGCAGATTTCCAGAGATAAGTTCAACTCTGCCACTGTGTAGAAGTTATTAAATAATATTTGTCTTAGTGTTCTAAATTTTTAATTCACTCCTTTATTTGGCTACATCAGATGTTAGTTGCAGTACACAGGATCTTTTGTTGCAATGCATGGACTGCTCGCACATGCACGCACACACACACACACACATACATAGGTGTGTGTGTGTATTGTTCGGTCATTCAGTCATGTCTGACTCTTTGCAACCCAATGGACTGCAGCACTCCAAGCCTCTCTGTCCCTTACCATCACCTGAAGTTTGCCCAAGTTCACGTTCACTGCATCAGTGATGCCATCCAGCCATCTCACCCTCTTCTCCTTCTGCCCTCAGTCTTTCCTAGCATCATGGACTTTTCCTGTGAGTCAGCTGTTCGCCTCAGATACCCAAAATACTGGGCTTTAAGCTTTAGTATCAGTCCTTCCAAGGAGTATTCAGGATTGATTTCCTTTAAGATGGACTGGTTTGATCCAAAGGACTCTCAGGACTCTTCTCCAGCACTACAGTTCAAAGGCATCAATTCTTTCGTGCTCTGCCTTCTTTATGGTCCAGCTCCCACAACTGTACATGACCACTGGGAAGACCATTGCCTTGATTATAGGGACCTTTGTTGATAGAGTAATGTCTCTGCTTTTTCACACACTGTCTAGGTTTGTCATAGCTTTCCTTCCAAGAAGCAAAAGTCTTCTGATTTTCATGGCTACACTCACCATCACAGTGTTTTTAGAGCCCATGAAGAGGATATCTGTCTACATTTTCCTCCTCTCTTTGCCATGAAGTAATGGGGCTGGATGCCATGATCTTAGTTTTTTTTTTTTTTAATATTTAGTTTTAAGCCCACTCTTTCACGTTCCTTCTTCACCCTCAGGAGGCTCATTAGTTCCTCTTTGTTTTCTGCCATTAAGGTGGTATCATCCTCATGTCTGAGGTTGTTGACGTTTCTCCCGCTGTCTTGATACTCCAGCTTGTAACTCATTCAGCCCAGAATTTCTCATGATGTGCTCAGTGTATAGATTAAACAACATGGTGACAGCAGAGAGCCCTGTGTTACTACTTTCTCAATCTTGAACCAATCAGTTGTGCCATACAGGGTTCTGCCTGTTGCTTCTTGACCCACACACAGGTTTCTCAGGAGATATGTAAGAGATTCCCCTCTCTTTAAGAGCTTTTCACAGTTTATTATGATCCACACAGTCCAAGGCTTTGGCATACTTGATGGAACAGAGGTAGATGTCTCTCTGAAATTCCCTAGCTTTCTCTGTTATCCAGCGAATGTTGGCAATTTGATCTCTGGTTCCTCTTCCTTTTCTAAACCCAGCTTGGACGTCTGGAAATTCTTGGTTCACATAATACTGAAGCATAGCATGCAAGATTTTAGGCATGACATTACTATCATGGGAGATGAATGCAACTTGTCTGAAGGGTAGCACATTCTTTAGTACTACCCTTCTTGGGAACTGGGGTGAGGATTGACCTTTTCCAGTCCTGTGGCTACTGCTGGGTCTTCCAGATATGCTGACTTAAAGAATGCAACACCTTGATGGTATCATCCTTCAGGGTTTTGAATAGTTCTACTGGAATTCCACCACATCCACTAGTTTTATTAACTGTGTGTGTGTGTGTGTGTGTATACATGATATTCTCCTTTATGGGATTTGGGTTGAGTCTATTTCAAAAGATCTATATGGAAAAGCAAAAAGCTAAGTGAAAAAAGTAAAATATAGTTATCATGAATAAGATTGTTATCACCAAGGAATGAGTTTCAATCTACCTCCTCAAGCATTAATATCAAAATAAATTAAAACATTAGGTATTAAAAGAAACTCAAGATGTTGGGTGTTACAAGCTAATTTTATCCCTGATAATTTATAAATTGAATAAATATATGTTTATTTTGAGAATTCCTTCCCTCTGCTTACTACTTGTATATACCTTACAAGCCTATCTATACCACTATATATACAGTGGTGCAGTTAGTGATGGCTCTGAAAATGTGATGAAAGCTTTTGTACCACTTTAGAAAATGTGCACATGTGCCCACACTTTTGCACTATAATTTTAGAGGATACAAGCCTTCTTCCATCTTGCATGTCCTGTCATCCTTTCCTAAGTTAGTATTTTCTCAAGGGCCAGCTTAAATGCTATAACTTCCTAAAGGCTTCTCTAATTTACTCTGCATTACTAAACTTTCATTGCTAGAACTGCCTATCTTCTGTCATTTATTGTGTTTCACATCATCATAGTTACCTGAACATACACCTTGGCATTCCTACCAGTCACAAACTTATATAAGTCAGAGACCACATGATTTTCTTCTTTGTATGACTGTCACTGAGTTTTGCACATATGTGATTTGCAGTTATTTTTGATGAATGGTGACAAACAACAAATTATAGCAAACAAAACCTTGAGTATTCATGAGTTTTACTAAGGTAGACCTAATCTTTAGGCTCACAATGCTAAATTGTAATATAACAGTTAAAGTAAAAATGTCATTTTATTTTTGTAATATTTATTTATTTGCCTGGCTTCCCTGGGTCTTAGTTGTAGCACCTGGAATCTTTAGTTGCAACATGCAAACTCATTACAGCATGTGGGATCTATTAATAGTTCCCTGACCAGGCATCGAACCTGGTCCCCGTATGTTGGGAGCATGGACACTTATTAGCCACTAGACCATGAGCGAAGTCATGGTTTTAAATTAATAAAAGTTAATAATAGAATTTAATAGCAAACTTAATAATTTTTAAATTAATAAGTTAAATTTTTAATTAAGTAAAAGTTAACAGTAAAGGTAAGTGCAAATGCAGATACTTAAAAACATGTATTACCAGAATCCCATGTTAACAGATATATCATTTCTTGGAGAACAGTTTGGTTATTTTTATGAAACAGTGGGGGAGAAGTCCTATATATTGACCATGTAATCCTGATCTTCTGTTGGAAAATTCTTAGAAACTTCTTAATTGATCAGAATAAGTAACACTGTAATGAGCATCTTTATCTAAAAATAATGGGAACAGCAATAAGCAGGATTTCCTTAGCATGTTCTTATCAGTAATAAATTTGTGACATATTAACTATATTGAAAATTATACATCCATAAAAATTCTAGTAGTGGAGATTGTAAAGCAAACAGAAATGTTATTATATAGTAAGAGAACAAATTACAATTAATAATTGTTTGAGCAGCACACTATTAGAACAGAAGTATTAAAAATCAGTGAAAAGGGGGGAAATATATGTAGCTTATCAGAATGATGAATTTGCCTTTCAGTGGTGGTGGTGGTTTAGTTGCTAAGTTGTGTCTGACTTTTGCAACCCCATGGACTGTAGCCTGCCAGGCTCCTCTGTCTATGGAGTTCTTCATGCAGGAACACAGGAGTGGGTTGCCATTCCCTTCTCCAGGGGATCTTCCTAACCCAGGGATTGAGCCCATGCCTCCTGCCTTGTAGGCAGATTCTTTTACTGTTGAACCACCAGGTTTCAATTTAAAATTGTGTCGTTGTATATGTTTGTATGTATGAGAGAGAGAGACAGGCATCCTGGAGGTAGACAAACCAAACCATTAGGGGCCATTTTGTCCAAGAATTTTGTTAAGGGATGACAGGGATCTGAATCAGAACAGTGCTCCAGTGCTCATGAAGGTGAGGAAAGTAAGTGTACCTCCTATATCTCATTTTTTTCTAGTGTCACAGCTATTCTTCCCACTGTGTACTAGGGCATTTTTTTTTTTTTTTAACATTTTCTGAGCCTTCAGTTCAGTTCAGTTCAGTCACTCAGTCATGTCCAACTTTTTGTGACCCCATGGATTGTAGCATGCCAGGCCTCCCTGTCCATCACCAACTCCCGGAATTCATCCAAACTCATGTCCATCGAGCCATCCAGCCATCTCAACCTCTGTCGTCACCTTCTCCTCCTGCCCCCAATCCCTCCCAGCATCAGGGTCTTTTCCAATGAGTCAACTCTTTGCATGAGGTGGCCAAAGTACTGGAGTTTCAGTTTTACCATCATTTCTTCCAAAGAACACCCAGGACTGATCTCCTTTAGAATGGACTGGTTGGATCTCCTTGCAGTCCAAGGGACTCTCA
>NW_011494510.1:347097-347759 GCF_000754665.1 Bison bison bison
GGAAACACATGTATGCCTGTGGCGGATTCATTTCGATATATGGCAGAACCAATACAATATTGTAAAGTTTAAAAATAAAATAAAATTTAAAAATTAATAAATAAGGAAAAAAATAAATAAATAAAAGAGACTCAGGACTTGTACCTAGAGTCTCGGTCGCCTAAAAGAATACGCTAATTATCTCTGTAACAGAACAAAGTCATAAATCCCATAATGCTTATTGGGGTATGACCACAGGCCAATTGATAAATGTCCACTGTTTGTCTAGGTTTATGACACATGAATCATGTGTTAACTTTGATCATATCTCTCTTTTACCTTGTCCCAGACTAGTTTCAAGGAATGTGGGGAGGTGGGTATGAGCACATACACTTAGGGTATATAAAGTTTCCACAAAAACTGGTCAGGGGTCCTTGGCTAAGAGGAGACTCTGCCTTGGGCCCGCTGGTGTAATAAACTGCACTCCACTATCTGCATTGTCTTTCTGAGTTTGTTTCCTGGAACGCGTGGCTACAACACCTTTACCCAATTCCCCCTTTTCCATCAACCTTCCCTAACTTCCCATCCCTTTCCTCATTTTCTCCTTATATTCCCATCAGTCATAAGCCTACAATAGACTGCTTATAAAAAATGTTAATGTTACAATGATGTATTTACTATAT
>NW_011494510.1:347859-367790 GCF_000754665.1 Bison bison bison
ATCATTTCTTCCAAAGAACACCCAGGACTGATCTCCTTTAGAATGGACTGGTTGGATCTCCTTGCAGTCCAAGGGACTCTCAAGAGTCTTCTCCAACACCACTGTTCAAAAGCATCAATTCTTCGGTGCTCAGCTTTCTTCACAGTCCAACTTTCACATCCATACATGACCACTGGAAAAACCATAGCCTTGACTAGACAGACTTTTGCTGGCAAAGTAATGTCTCTGCTTTTGAATATGCTATCTAGGTTCATCATAACTTTCCTTCCAAGGAGTAAGCATCTTTTAATTTCATGGCTGCAATCACCATCTCAGTGATTTTGGAGCCCCAAAAAATAAAGTCTGACACTGTTTCCACTGTTTCCCCATCTATTTCCCATGAAGTGATGGGACCAGATGCCATGATATTAGTTTTCTGAATGTTGAGCTAGCACAGACCAAAAATTATTTCCAAATGTTCACATAAAAAAGGAAGTGACCAACATCAGCATAGAGTCCGCTTTAAATATAGTCGTTCTCATTTAATTACCATGGAGATTTTGCTACCTTCCAATCTCAAACAGGCGCTGCCTGTTTTACTTTTCAGGCTAGGAATGGCTTCACTGTACTGCAGCTATTTTGTGTTCTGAAATATTTGTCTCCATGTGTCACCTTCTCTGTCACAATCAACATTTTTCTGCCACACTGTCCCTTGGGAAGGTTTGTAGTTTTACCCTGTAATGAGCTGAGTCAGTTCCTGCTTTGGATTTCAAATGAAAATCATCTTTTCTTGCATAAGGCCATGACACTTCAAGTGTTACACAATTAAATTACCCTATTTGCAAAAGTAGTTCAGGGTCCTGGCTCTTTACCCATATGAGACTCATAATTGCCATGTGCAAAGTTGGAGTAAAATCACCCATTTTTCTCACAATTAATCATCTTACAGTATGTAAATAACAAAAAAATCTGATAAGTACATTGAGACAAATGTTTGATAGTCTATGAAAGCAATTAATTCATTGATTAGTAATACTCACTGTTCTCCCTTTGTTCTTCAAATTTCTCAAAAACCATAATTACATTTAAAGAAAAAATGTTACTTCTCATTCTGAGATAAATTGCAAGATCTGACCACAGGAGAAGCAACTTGATCAAAAGATAATTTATTTAATTAGAGTGCCCTTATGTTCCAAGAGACTCATATCTGACATCACCATGCAATTTCCTATCCATGAGTAACTACAAGACGTTGTCTCACATCTCACTCAGTCTTTGACCCAAATAACTAAAAATGCCTACTTAGGGTACATACAGGATTCCCCTGCAGCAGAGGTTTTGCAGCCTCAGTACTGTTACCATTGTAGGTAGAAGATTTCTTTCCTGTGTTTTGGAGGATATTTAGCAGCATCTCTGACTTTCATACACTAGATGCCAGTCTCAGTCCTCCACCCTAGTTACATCAGAAAAATTGTCTCCGAAAATTGGTAATGGTTCCTAGAGGCAAAATTTTCTCCCTGGTTTAAGAAACACTGCCCTAGAGTGAATTTCATGTGTATCTTATAACCTATATATTTTTCAGTCCATCTGAAAGATTCTATCAAAATTGGCTGAATTAAATATGTAAATACAGGTATTAGGATCATCAGTCATTTTAGTATAATGGAAAAATAGGTAAAAGCTGAATTTTAATTGTTTAGATATTTTTCAAGGGTCATATCTCCATTGACTATGGCATGATGGCTTCAACAGAAAGCATACAAACATGGTTGATGGGAGCCAGAGACTTACATGGTGGCATAATCAAGACAGCAGTACTGTTAGATACAGTCAACAACCAATCATATTGAAATTATAGATGATAATATTCTCAAACAGCAGGTAACTGTTTCCAGGATTAACTACTACATTACAGAGTGAACCGGAGAAGGCAATGGCACCTCACTCCAGTACTCTTGCCTGGAAAATCCCAGGGACGGAGGAGCCTGGTAGGCTGCAGTCCATAGGGAAGCGAAGAATCGGACACGACTGAGTGACTTCACTTTCACTTTTCACTTTCATGCATTGGAGAAGGAAATGGCAACCCACTCCAGTGTTCTTGCCTGGAGAATCCCAGGGATGGGGGAGCCTGGTGGGCTGCCGTCTATGGGGTCACACAGAGTCAGACACGACTGACTTAGCAATAGCAACAGCAGCAGTGTGAACACACACTGGATGAGAGTCTCCTTATCCTGTAATCCCTGTGCATCATACAAAGAAATGCAAGTGGGCATTTTATCAGAGCTAAAGTAAGTTTATTTAAGTATGAGACATATAAATTAGCAATGATACCAGTGGGGAATTTCACAGTTCTGTAACTGATTATGAAACATAAAAAGTTATGTTACTATCTTGTGGAAAATTTTGCACAGTTTTTAGTCTATTTTCTAATTAGTGTAATTAAAGCCAAATTTTATACTTGGAAAAGGTGATAGATTGCATCAACTGCTCTTCCTTCATCTTTGAATTTTTAAATTGTGCATTTAATAATATGAAATATAGCACATCCTACATTTTGGAAAAGCAGCATTTTGAAAAGAATAAACCTTATCTGACTAAGCTCCAGAACCTAATCTTACATAGTTATGTGAAATTTACATAGTCCAGATGTCTGCTCATTATATGACTTGGCAAAGTTCCCTATCTTACAGTCTTATAAAGGATGAGAAAGTGTTATTGAGAAAGCCTTAGCCTCTTCCTCAAAATAATAATAATAATATAGTTTGTGAAAAACCATGTTGCTTTAATCACTTGTGTTACTTGAGGTGTTTTTTTTTTTTTCTTTCAAGTTATAGAAACCAACTTAAACTGGCTATTTTTTTTTTTTTAATCCAGATGTTATTATTAAGATATCTTTTGGAATTCAGAAGCAGCAATGTAGACAGGATAAGAAACAGAAACTAGAAGTAATGTGAAATTTGCTCTGTGCTAGTCAGTCTGTAAGAAAGAATATCCCAAAAAGAAAACTCGAATTTTTACTGTTCATAAGAAGCTAGATTATAATAATATTTCATAACCCCAATTCTAGATTTCTAGTTAAATCAACTTTGGTCGGAAGTGAGCATAGATTAATAAATTGTGTCTAAAGTTCGTGTGGGGGGATTTAATATACAATTCATCCCAACCCCCTTTCCTCTCTGGTGTTCATGCCTTTGTTCTCTTTGTCTCTATTTCTGCTTTGTAAATAAGACCATCTTACCCATTTTTTTCAGATTCCACATATATGCATTAATATATGATATTTGTTTTCCACTTTCTGACTTACTTCACCCTGTATGTTTGTGTCTAGTTCCATCCACATCTCTCCAAATGGCACGTTTCATTCCTTTTTATGGCTGAGTGATATTCCATTGTCTGTATGTACCACATCTTCCTTATTCATTCCTCTGTCAATAGACATTTAGGTGGCTTGCTTGTCTTGGTTATTGTAAACAGTGCTGCAGTGAATATTGGGGTGTGTGTATCTTTTTGAATTATGATTTTCTCTGGGTATATGCCCAGTGGTGGGATTGCAGGGTCACAGGGAAGTTCTATTTTTAGTTTTTTAAGGAACTACCATACTGTTCTCCATACATGACACAGTTCATTGTTAACTTTGTCTTCTCAGGTTGATTCAAGTGTTTTTTCTCAGTACATCTTGGATTTGTTGAGTTAGTTTCACTTTTAGCCTCAGTGTTCTTAAAGCACCCCTTACCATTGAAAAATATTGTCTTTATGCCATTTCAAAGAAGTTCAGATATTGATTATTGTCCAAGTAGCTATACAGCCTTAGAAAGGTATTTAACACCTTTAAGGTTCAGATACTATATCTGTTAAATGGACATACTACCATGCTCATTTGCTAAGCAGTGTCTGACTCTCCTTGACCCCATGAACTGTAGCCTGCCAGGCTCCTCTGTCTGTGGGATTTCCCACACAAGAATACTGGTATGGGCTGCCATTTCCTCCTCCAAGGGATCTTCCTGACCCAGGGATCAAACCCACATCTCCTGCATCTCCTGGTAAAGGCAAATTCATTACCACTGAGCCACCTGGGAAGCCAGGAAATGGGTATAATAGTAACGATACCATAGAGTTAGGGTAAGGATTGAATGGAATAATCTGTATAAAATACACAATTTGGTGCCTTGTCCAACTTAAGTACATCCCTCCCATGTATGTTAGCTATCGCTGCTAGTGATAGTACTATTATTAATTTACCACAACTGTCGCCACCACCGCAACTGCTGTTGCTTCTACTGACCTGGAAACCACTTGGGGTGTTACCTCTAATAATGGACTTTGACTGTCCTGTAGGATTTTGATGAACCTCAGAGACTCTACATAGGTCCCCAGGGTATCACTGGTCCAGTCCATAGAATCTCCCATTATGTACTCTGATGTTGGAAAGTGGGTGGAGATAAGTAAACAAATATGAGCAAACATTGAAACAAAATTTTTAATTTACTTAATTTTAGCAAATAAATATATAATTTTAGTTGACACTTATTTACTAAAATAAATGTTTGAAACAAAGGTCTCCTACCAGCACAGCATCTTTTTGATCAAAATGCCTTGAAGCAAATCCTCCTCATTGCCTATTCAAAAGGATACATGCACCCCAGTGTTTACTGCAGCACTGTTTACAGTAACCAAGACAAGGAAGCAACCTAAATGTCCACGGACAGAGGAATGAATAAAGAAGATACATCTACATAATCCAATGGATTATCACTCAGCCATAGAAAGAAACGAAATGGGTCACTTGAAGAAATGTGGATGGAATTAGAGACAGTCATATAGAAGGAGGTAAGTCAGAAAGTGGCCTTCGAGTGGAATCAGAGGTAGAGTGGAATCATTGTGTCTCCTTGGTGCTTGGATTCTCCTCTGTGGATGCTGCCCCCTGGCTGGCTCTGCCTGTGCTGCTGTTAAGGTGGATAACTGTTCATTCTACTCCCTTTATCAGGAAAGAAATTGGTGCACTCTGTACCATGAGTGGCAGAAGCCAAGTGCCATAGAACTTCCTTTACGAACCATTACAAGTCAAACTCGCTGGAACAACCCAGGAGGAAATTGCTTGCTCATCGTATGCTTAATAAGAAAGAAAATAACAATGACATGTTAAAAAATCCTCAGTTTAAAGACAGGATATAATCACATCCTGATCCAAACCCCTGGTTTAACCAGCAATCAAGACAAGTATCATTACCATGTTCACATCGTTTGTCTCCCAAATCAGGGCTATTTCCATTACATCATGCTAAGGGACAGTATGGTTCTCATTTTAAGCAATAAATTAGCAGACAGGTTCACCACCTAAAATTTCATTGAGTATCCAAACCACAGTGGTGTATAAATATCTATAAGGTGCTGGATTAAACCTGACAATTAGCATTCAATTAACGTCATATTCAAATATTTCTTTCTTTAAAGTGTTGCATATAAAAATGTAGGGAACAAAGGTAAACCTCTGTGCAAACCAAAGCCAGTTTGGTATTTTGTTTTGATGAAAATGAAGGGCGGTGGAGGTAGTTCAGCATAAATAACACAAATCAGTTGTCTCCTCCAGCCTTTGTTTTAATTAGCATTACAAAAGAGAAACATTGCATTTATTAGGCATAATTTCTAACCTCAGAAAGAGAATGTTACCTTCAGTTCCACAGTGAGTGCAAGCTGAATTACTGTTTCAGCTCAGGGGAGGATATATTTAGGCTTGTTTGTAAAGTGTAAATTAGAGTAAGCGTTCTGGTGCCATAAGTTAGCTGGATTACCTGCCTTGAACCTGGTGTAGCTCCTCTCCTTCTGAATAATTAAGAATTTATTACTGATTAAAAGTGATTGGAAAGTACATGTAGGTCCATATACACAACCATACAAGTGCGAGTGTGAATCTGTCTCATTCTGCATGCATAAAGGATAAATGCATTTGGACAGATGTACATGTTTAATACATTCAAGCTTTAACTTCTTCAGTAAATTTGATCTCTTAGTCTTTTCTGGTGGTGATAAAAAGAATAATAACAGTAACAATTATTATAGACCTCTTGAGACTTGGAGCCTAGGGAGAGGGTTATTGTTGTTCAGTCACTAAGTTGTGTCTGACTCTTTATGACCTCATGGAATGTAGTACTCCAGGATCCTCTGTCTTCCACAATCTCCCAGAATTTGCTCAAATTAATAACTACTGAGTCAGTGATGCTATCTAACCATCTCATCCTCTGCTAACCCCTTCTCAACTCTCACATCTGTACATGACTGCTGGAAAAACCATAGCTTTGACTGTATGGACTTTTGTCAGCAAAGTGATGTCTCTACTTTTTAATATGCTGTCTAAGTTGTCATTGGAGAAGGAAATGGCAACCCACTCCAGTATTCTTGCCTGAAGAATCCCAGGGACAGAGGAGCCTGGTGGGCTGCCGTCTACGGGGTCCCAGAGTCAGACATGACTGAAGCGACTTAGCAGCAGCAGATTTGTCATAACTTTCCTTCCAAGGAGCAAGTGTCTTTTAATATCATGGCTGCAGTCATCATCCACAGTGATTTTGGAGCCCAAAATAATAAAATCTGTCACTGCTTACAGTTATTTTTAATATAGACCAGTTCCTCCTAATCTGCATCGTTTCCATAAGTTCTTATGTTCATGGTAGAGAGGAATGGGTTCAGGGTACTCAAAAGAAAAAGTGGGGAAGAAAAGGGAATGAATTGGTTCAGCTTCTAAAACCTGAAGAGCATGAAGAGGGTGCTAGCATTTCTAATAATCAGGCAGCTGTCCTGTAAAAAGTATCATCCTTTAACCATCTTTTCTAGCTGCCTTGTAGGCTTGCTTTCAAAGTGCCTTATCTAATATCATTTTATTAGAGATTAAAGTCATCTGTCTAACACAGTATCTTAATAATTGTTGAAAAAGCACCATATTAGAGAATATACTCAGAGAAATCAGGTTCACCCCTGGTTATATCATGGCTACAGCAAGATGGAAGCAGAGAGCATCCTTGTATACCTAGAATCAATCAGTTGTTTGAATCTGCTCAGTATCAAGTTCCTCTTACTCAGGGAATAAAACAATTTTTTTCTTAGGAGACAGCTGCTTCTCCCAAACCCACCTCCCCAAATTCCCTGAAACTAGTCTGAAGAAAGGAAAAGAAAGATACAATCAAAGTTAACCCATGATTCATATGCCTTAAGCCTAGGTATTTAACAGTGGACAATTATTAATAAGCCTGTAGTCATACCCCAATAAGTATAATAGAATTTATGATTCTATTCAATTACACAGATAATTAGGGTATTCTTTTAGGTGATGGAAAGTCTAGGTATGAGCCCTGGGGCTCTTCCTTCCAGGGGCCTGGTTTTCCAGTTGGTATGTCGTTTCCAAAGATACAGGGCATATAGCTCAAAGTCCACAGTCTGGCCCAAGATGGAGTCCTGCTTTCAAGATGGAGCCTGTTCTGTCTGTTTCCTCCTTCATCAGCTCTGACCAACAAGATCTTTGCAACCCCCTGACTAGTGAGTTGGTTCAGAGGTAGATAGGCTTGGGAAGCTGGTGAGACCAAAAGAAAGCAACTTCACACCACTGTTAGAACTGCTGGGAAGATTAGTTCTCTGCTGAGGTTGCTGACATGGAACAACAGACTGGTTGCAAATAGGAAAGGAAGTACATCAAGGCTGTATATTGTCACCCTGCTTATTTAACTTATATGCAGAGTATCATGAGCAATGCTGGGCTGGATGAAGCACAAGCTGGAATCAAGATTGCTGGGGGAAATATCAATAACCTCAGATATGCAGTTAACACTACCCTTATGGCAGAAAGTGAAGAAGAACTAAAGAGCCTCTTGATAAAAGTGAAAGAGCAGAGTGATAAAGTTGTCTTAAAACTCAACATTCAGAAAACTAAGATCATGGCATCCGGCCCCATCACCTTCATGGCAAATAGATGGAGAAATAGTGTCAGACTGCAGCCATGAAATTAAGACACTTAATCCTTGGAAAGAAAGTTATGACCAACCTAGACAGCATACTAAAAAGCAGAGACATTACTTTGCCAACAAAGGTCCATCTAGTCAAAGCTATGGTTTTTCCAGTAGTCATGTATGGATGTGAGAGTTGGACTATAAAGAAAGCTGAGCACTGAAGAATCGATGCTTTTGAACTGTGGTGTTGGAGAAGACTGTTGAGAGTCCCTTGGATTGCAAGGAGATCCAGCCAGCCCATCCTAACGGAGATCAGTCCTGAGCATTCATTGGAAGGACTGATTTGAAGCTGAAACTCCAATACTTTGGTCACCTGATGCAAAGAGCTGACTCATTGGAAAAGATCTTATTGCTGGGAAAGATTGAAGGTAGGACAAAAAGGGGACAACAGAAGATGAGATAGTTAGATGGCATCACCGACTCAATGGACATGAATTTAGGTAAACTCCATGAGCTGGTGATGGACAGAGCGGCCTGGCATGCTGCAGTCCATGGAGTTGCAAAGAGTCAGACACAACTGAGCAACTGAATTGAACTGAGGTTGCTGAATTTTGAGGCTACAGGTGAACTCTGTCCAGGTGGGGGCCTGGAAACTTCAGGTTTGAGGGGATAAGTAGAGCTGAAAGAAAGATGGAAATTCTCTCTCTCACTCTCTCTTTCAAATCAGAAGCCCATTTTCAGTCCCTTGGGCATGTGCATGCTAAGTCGCTTCAGTTGTGTCCGACTCTGTGTGACCCTGTAGCCTGTGCCAGGCTCCTCTGTCCATGGGATTCTCCAGGCAAGAGTACTGCAGTGGGTTGCCATGCAGTTTTCCAAGGGATCTTCCCAACCTATGACCTGGAGGGATTGAACCCCAGTCTCTTACATCTCCTGCATTAGTAGGTAGGTTCTTTAGCATTAGGGCCTCCTGTGAAGCCCTATCAGTCCCTTACCCTCTTGTAAAAGCAAAGAATTCAACTCAAAAGTCCTTGGTGGGTAGAACCCTTTATCACTACTGTATTACATATTTATGAATTTTATTTGTAGTTAGAAGAGATTTAACACAATTATTGAGTACTGTGCAGAATCTTGGGAAAGGCTAAAAGCATTTGCTGGAAGCTAAATTAATAGGAACAATTTCTGGACTGCGCTTTTTTTGTTTATTTTTGGTTTTTTTTGTTATGGAATAGTTGATTTACAATGTGTTAATTTCTGCTGTACAGCAAAATGATTGTTGCACACGTGCACACACACACACAAATGTATACATTTTTCTTAAAATATTCTTTTCCATTTTGGCTTATCATAGAATATTGAATACAGTTCTTTGTGCTATACAGTAGGGCCTTGTTGTTTGTCCATCCTATATACAATAGCTTACATCCACTAACCCTAAACTCCCCCTCCATCTCTCTCTCACCCCTCTCATCCTTGGCAAACATAAGCCTGTTCTCTATGCTCCAGACCACAACAGAGCTGCTGTCATCACTAACGAATAACCTTGTGCCTCTGCAGCAGTCTGGAAGCTTCCAGCAATAACATGGACCACAGAACCAAGCTGCCTCAGCCATCACTGGTTGGTGGAACCCAACTTACATGTCTACATTCTAGCTATAAGAGAAGCTGGACATTATTTATTTTTCTGCACTGGAAGCCTCTGTAGATTTCAAAAGATGCAAAATAGGGTATAAAAATTATCTAGGTGAGCCTGAACAATCAATGACCACTGTGGCTATATTGTCCCCAATACAAATAATTTAGGTTTGGCTGAGAAGCATGTTGTTATTTATTATCTCAGTCTCTTGATGAGAATTGGTACCATCCAGCTGATTAAATTCATGAAAATCCAGTTGGAGCCCCAAGCTGACCCATCATAGGCTGATATATAATCAAAGAGGTTCTCCTGGCCAGAGAAACAAAGGTCAGCTTTGCCTTCCAGACACACGCATTCAGTATTCTTGTTTCTGACACTCTGGCACACAGATGAGCTTTTCCTTTTAGGAAAATTAAATACAGAGTAGCAGATGTTGGCATTCATCAGGTATGACAGCTGAATATTCTGATAATCAGAAAATTAAATGCATAAAACAAATACAAAGCACAACTGATTGTATTTTGAGAGGTTTGTCTTCGTTTTCAGTATGAAAGCTGCACATACATCAAGCTGAACTGTGTAATTTCTTGGACAATTAACTGCAGTACATCAGAACTTTGGTATCCAGCTCAGGGATCTTTATTCTCATCACTCAGTACTTCTCCAATGAATTCTGATACGATACGTGCTGTTGGAGAAGTCATGTTTCTCCTTCGTAGACTTTGGTGTTCTTATCTGTGGTGATGACAGTGACGATGATGATGGCAAAGGCAGTTTATTAAAAAACAAAAAAAATGTCAGGACTTCCATGGCAGTCCAGTGGTTAAGACTTCGCTTTCCAATGCAGGAACTGAGGGTTCAACCCCTGGTCAGAGAGCTAAACCTCCACATGACTTGCAGCCAAAAACCCAAAATGTTAAAGGTAATATTTTAACAAATTCAATAAAGACTTTAAAAATAGTCCACATCAAAAAAAAAATTCATTTATTGAACATATATTTGATACTGCATTTGGTATCATATTTTCATATTTGGTATATCATATTTTCACCATATATGGATACTGCCTTATATCTATAGCTGCTGTTTCTATCTCTTAATATAATGTAATCCTAGTACTAACCCTAATAAAGCTGCTCTGTTAGCTTAACCCAATTAGAAATGAAGAACTTCCCTTGTTCCTTCCATCACATACAATGTGTGTGCTCAGTTACTCAGTTGCGTCTGACTCTGTGACCCCATGGACTGTAGCCCACCAGACTTCTCTGTCCATGGGGTTTTCCAGGCAAGAATACTGGAGCGAGTTGCCATTTCCTACTCCAGGGGATCTTCCTGCCCCAGGGACTGAACTCATATCTTCTGCATCACCTGCATTGGCAGGCAGATTCTTGACCATTGTGCCACCTGGGAAGCCCATCACATACAATATCCTGGGATATATTTGGGGGTTGATTACTGTACCAGGACCTTAGTCTCTAGATGACTTAACTCAACTGAATCCACACAGGCAGTCCTCTTTCACAAAATCCCAGGGTAGGCCTGGAATCACTGTGCTGAGTATCACAGGCAAGGAGCTGGCTCCTGAGGCCGCAGGTCACCGGTGTGAAGTGTAGTTTGCTATGATTGTTTGGAGAAGACTGAACCATGTATGGAATTTGATTTTACTCAATTGCTGATAAAATGTTGCTGATATTTTCCTGGTTGTTTCTACACACATGGTAAATTTCTAGCCCTTAATATCTCTGGACACTTTCGTCAAATTCTCTCTCAATTTTTCCTCCCAGTTATGCATACCCAACCTCAGCCACCAGCCTGAGGGATGAGGGTGGAAGGTAAGGCCCTGGTCTTCATGGTAGAGATGTTCCTTAAATCCATCTTAAATGTCACTCTCGTTTTTCTTTCTACTTAAAATCACATTCCCTCTGTGTGTTTTAGTCTCAGAGCCACAATGCATAGTCTCCTTAGCTAACCTTTCAGTAGTAGATTAAGCTGTTGAAAACGAAAGACTGAAGACTAGAAGAGTTTCCTGACTTCCTTCCTGTTCCATCCCAATTCCCCAAGGCAATGCGTTGAGAACTCTTCTGCTCAGATTGCACAGAAGGGAGTCCAGAAATAAATATTTTATTTCTTTTCCCCTAATAGCTTAAAACTATTTTCCTGACATACAGAAATCTAAAGCTTAAAGGAGGTTAATTAATCTGTTTAAGGTCACAAAATCTGTAAATCACAGAACTTGGACTTTGACCTACGACTCTGAAATCTATATTTTTAACTGCCATAGTTTACCCTTTGCTTCTAACTACCTCCCTGTATTGGAAAGTAGGATCATTTAAATGTATTGGATATTCTATATATCAAAATCCAGTGTTTCACCTGAAAGTTAAAGTGCTGATGGTATGTGACTTAGGAACTCATTGACTGACCTACAAATACATAATTATTTTCTTGTCTCTAAATATATGTTATAATCTTCTCATATTTTAAGACTCTTTCAAATATTAAACTTAATGATGGGTAAAAAACTATTGTATCAAGCAATATAAAGTTTGGTGCATTTTGCGTGGAGCACTATTCTCTGCTATGCAGAGGAAAAAAAAAAAGTTTTTAACAGCTTCTTTTAGATTTTCTTCATTCATTCAGTCCAGACACACCTAAGAAAAATAAGGAGGAAGCAGGAAGGAACACTTTAAGAAAAAATACTTACTTTGCTTATTATTTATCTATTTGGATTTAGGTTTATCTATTTATCCATTCGGGTCTTAGTTGAGGCTCGGGATCTTCACTCTTTGTGGTAGCACGGAAGATCTTTGATTGCAGTGTGCAGAATCTTTGACTGCAGCGTGTGAACCCTTATGCAGCATGTGGGTTCTAGTTCCCTGACCAGGGATCAGCCTTGCCTCTGCCCTTGCAATGGGAGGACAGAGTCGCAGCCACTGGGCTACCCTAAAAATCCCAAGAAGGAACATTTAGTATATATATATTCTGAATAATGTATCTATATCTATAAAATTTATAACATAAGAATATTCTGTACAACAAGATTCTTTGAAAGTGCTGCACTCAATATGCCAGCAAATTTGGAATATGCAAGCAAATTTGGAAAACTCAGCAGTGGCCACAGGACTAGAAAAGGTCAGTTTTTATTCCAATCCCAAAGAAAAGCATTGCCAGTGAATGCTCAAACTACCACACAATTGCACTCATCTCACACACTAGCCAAGTAATGCTCAAAATTCTCCAAGCCAGGCTTCAACAGTACATGAACCATGAACTTCCAGATGTTCAAGCTGGATTTAGAAAAGGCAGAGGAACCAGAGATTAAATTGCCAACATCCGCTGGATCATGGAAAAAGCAAGAGAGTTCCAGAAAAACATTTATTCCTGCTTTACTGACTATGCCAAAGCCTCAACTGTGTGTATCACCACAAACTGTGGAAAATTCGGGAAGACATAAGAATACAAGGCCACCTGACCTGCCTCCTGAGAAACCTGTATGCAGGTCAGGAAGCAACAGTTAGAACTGGACATGGAACAATTGACGGGTTCCAATTTGGGAAAGGAGTACGTCAAGGCTGTATATTGTCACCCTGCTTATTTCACTTATATGTGGAGTACATCATGAGAAACCCTGGGCTGGATGAAGCACAAGCTGGAATCAAGATTGCTTGGAGAAATATCAATAACCACAGATACACAAATGACACCACCCTTATGGCAGAAAGTGAAGAACTATAGAGCCTTTTGATGAAAGTGAAAGGAGAGTGAAAAAGTTGGCTTAAAACTCAACATTCAGAAAACTAAAATCATGGCATCCGGTCCTATCACTTCATGGCAAATAGATGGGGAAACAATGGAAACAGTGACAGACTATTTTTTGAGGCTCCAAAATCTCTGCAGGTGGTGACTGCAGCCATGAAGTTAAAAGACACTCCTTGGAAGGAAAGTTATGACCAACCGAGGCAGCATATTAAAAAGCAGAGACATTACTTGGCAACAAAGGTCTGTCTAGTCAAACTATGGTTTTTCCAGTGGTCATGTATGGATGTGAGAGTTGGACTGTGAAGAAAGCTGAGCACCAAAGAATTGATGCTTTTGAACTGTGGTGTTGGAGAAGACTCTTGAGAGTCCCTTGGACTGCAAGGAGATCCAACCAGTCCATCCTAAAGGAAATCAATCCTGAATGTTCATTGAAAGGACTGATGCTGAAGCTGAAACTCCAGTACTTTGGTTACCTGATTCAAAGAACCAACTAATTGGAAAAGACCCTGATGCTGGGAAGGATTGAAGGTGTGAGCAGAAGGGCATGACAGAGGATGAGATGGTTGGATGGCATCACCGACTCAATGGACATGAATTTGAGTAGACTCCAGGAGTTGGTGATGAACAGGGAGGCCTGGTGTGTTGCAGTCTATGGGGTCGCAAAGATTCGGGCATGACTGAGTGACTGAACTAAACTGAATTGATTCTGTACAAAAAAGGAGGCCAGAGGTCAGAATGAAAAAAAAAAAAGAAAGAAAAAGGCCCCCAAATAGAAATAAAGTAACTATATAACCTACAAAGAATAATTCATGGCCATAAAAGATGATGACCAGTGGGGAAGTGTGTCATTTGGGAATAGGAATTCCATCCCCCCTTCTTTTTTATTTTTTTTAATTGCTTCTGTCAGAAGCCTCTGAAGAATGAACAGAGGCTGTGATACAAGTAACATAGTGAAAAACACATTCTAGAAATTCTGGAAGATGCTTCAGGTTAGACTGTTGAACTCTAGAGCATGCCTAATGCTTTCAGGTATGTGTGTGTGTGTGCCAAGTCCCTTCAGTCATGTCTGACTGTGTGACCATATGGACTGTAGCCCACAGGACTCCTCTGTCCATAGGATTCTCCAGGCAAAAATACTGGAGTGGGTTCCATGCCCTCCTCAGGGGATCTTCCCAACCCAGAAATTGAACCCTCGTCTCCTGTGTCTCCTGTGTTGCAGACAGATTCTTTACCCCTGAGCTACCAAGGAAGCCTACTTTCAAGTATAGACATGGGGAGAGTCTGCTACAATTTAGCATTTAATTCAAAGTTACAGTTTTTAAACTAGTTGATATCTTTATTTCACTATATGCTGTATTCTTTAGTGGAATTCATTTTCTGTAAATATTCCCTGTATCCCCAGGATTTTCAACAAGTTAGCCCTTCTATGTCATGAGAAGTACAAACAGAATGTTGATTTGTAAGAAGTTCTGTTCTAATCTACTGAATTCCTGGTCCACAGTTTTCTTCTCATTTCTTTATCCTTACCATCCTTGAAGATACCGAAAGTTTTTAATGGCTACTTCTTCCCTGAGCTTCCCTCTATAGCTCACAAGTTTCCATTGGCTTGGTTTCTTACATCTTTTGGTTTTTATCATAGTCTGAAACTGTGGGAAACATTTTTTAGGCCAAGTCCTTGTGTCCTGGATAGTCCACTATGCTGTGCTCAAAAAGAGAGTGGTTCAAATATATGAATATAGGAGTATCTGTTTTAAGGGTTTCTCAGGTGCGCTAGTGGTAAAGAACCTGCCTGCCAATGCAGAAGACATAAGAGATGTTGGTTTGACCCCTGGACCGGTACGATCCACTGGAGAAGAGAATGGCTACCCACTCCAGTATTCTTGCCTGGGAAATCCCATGGACATAGGAGGCTGATGGGCTACAGTCCATGAGATCACAAAGAGTTGGACACAACTGAAGCGACTTAGCACACATCTGTCTTTAATATTTTACCTCTGAGGAACACTATTAGAAAAGAATGTTTCTACCTGTCAAAATTCCAGAAAGGGCCATGCTAATGTAAAATATGAATATATACATAGGTGATGGAAAGTCAAGCAACCTAAATGCATTGTCACATTTAATGTTCACATGAAAAGGGTAGATTCAGTTGTATCAGGTTTTCACTTGAACAACTTGCTTATGATCACATAGGCAAAATGCAGCTAAATTCTAATTCAGCTTTGAGCTTCTATGTATTAATACCCTGTAGTTCAGGATTAACTAGTCATTCATATTTAAGGATCTTGGGGAAATGAGATATGAGAGATATTCATTTGGGGTAAAATTAAAAAAAAAATAGAATACACTATGTGGTTTGTTAGGGGGAAGGAAAGAATGCTAGAAACAAACTAATCATACAGTTCTTTATACACTGGTGGCACACTTCAAATGTTCTTTGCAATATGCTCTCTGCTCATTACTTCCATTAAGAGTTGGGCCAAGCACCACTCTCCTCAAAGACTCTTCTCCTAATACTCTGCCTTCTGAAATCTATCTCAGTTTTAAACCCTGTGTTATTTGGTAATCACTTAACACAACAGTTTTAAATGATCACTTCTGCTTTTAAAAATTCAGTTTCTATATATAACTGAGCTATAATAAATAGAAGTCCTGGCAACAGACATTGTTTATTATTGAACTCTAATGAGATTCACCTTGGCAACTCATGGTATATGAGCACTGTTGTTAAACTGATAACCAAATTTAAGTGATATTATCAGTTAATGAAATTTTACCATTTTATTCTCTTACATTTCACTTTTAATAGCTGCCTTCAGTATATTAAAAAAGAAAAAGTCAGTCTCAATTTTGCCTAATCATGTAGTGCAATGTTTTATTATACAGATATATGTATATACAGATAAAAGGTGTGGAAACTAGAGAGGATTAAGGGAAAATGGTGAAGTAGTTAGCACTAGGAATATATCTCCCTACTTAGACACTAATTACACTGGCAGAACCTATCTAATATAACTAGTTTGGAAGTCTGGAGTCTGTTGGAGGCTTGCAACTTCCAGGGAAAACCTTGGCTGGTAAATTGCACTGATTTTGGTCAATTTTATCTCATAGCCAAGTAGCAGCTGCCCATTCTCCTCCCTCAGCCACATGGTAGGCAGGCAGCTGTGCATGTGTGTGAACACATGCACAAGGAGCAGCTTGCACACAGCTTGTGGAAGTCAATGTGGGCAGAAAGAACCCTGCCCTTTACATATTGGGAAGCTCTTTTCTGTCACTGGTTTCTGCTTCTGGTTACAGACAAATCTGTGCAGACAAAGAGGCTGGCAGCCATTGTTTTTGCACCTCCCCCGTTTTCACAAGCACCCCTCCCCTTGAGGTGAAGTGACTTCTAAGGGAGTTAAAGGACCACTGTTCTCCCATCCCACAGAATTTCTATTTTTTTTTTTCCTCTTTTAGAAATCACACATTAAAGACTAGGACATTCAAAAACAACTTGCATATGCAGACAAAAGCAGAGAGTGACCATACATGTCCAGAGAAAGGATCAGAGAAGAACTGAAAAACTTCACACCTCAGGCTGATCCTTGGCATAAGAGACAGCCTATAAAAATCAAATAAACCAAAGAAATAACAAAATCAGAAAACCCATGGAAGAGGTAGAATCTGATTTCCAGAGTCATAGTACTATATTATTAGATTTTCCCTGGAGTAGGAAATGGCAACCCGCTCCAGTATTCTTGCTTGGAAAATTCCATGGATAGAGTAGAGTTGCAATCTATGTTCATTGGAAGGACTGATGGTGAAGCTGAAACTCCAATATTTTGGCCACCTGATGTGAGGAACTGACTCATTGGAAAAGACCCTGATGCAGGGAAAGACTGAGGGCAGGAGGAGAAGGGGATGACAGAGGATGAGATGGTTGGATGGCAACCCTGACTCAATGGACATGGGTTTGGGTGGACTCCGGGAGTTGGTGATGGACAGGGAGGCCTGGTGTGCTGCCGTTCATGCGGTCGCAAACAGTTGGACACGACTGAGTGACTAAACTGAACTAAACAGTCTATGTATGGGGTCACAAAGAATTGGATATGACTGAGTGACTGAGCACACATACAGATTATTAGATTTAAATGTTAAACAAGCAAGCAAACAAACAAAAGCACAGGGCATACAAGGAAACAGGGAAGCATGGTCCATTCAAATAAATAAACAGAAACTGTGAAAAAAGACCTAATGGCAGATATACTAGACAAAGATTTTAAAACAGTTGTCTTAAAGGTACTTGGAGAACTAAATGAAGATGTGGAGAGGGTCAATACAACAATGTATAAATAAAATGGAAATGTCAGTAAAGAGATAGAAAATTTAAAAGAAACAAAAAAGAAAATCTGGAGCTGTCAGTATAACAAGTGAAATAAAAATCTTATAGGGAAATTCAGAGGTCAAACAGAAGAAGAATCAGTGAACTTGAAGATAGAATAATTAGAATTATTGTTTGAGGAACATAAAGAAAAAGTACTGAGGAAAAACAAACAGAGCCTAAGAGACCTAAGGGACATCATCAGGAGTAGCAACATGAAAGCAGCAAGAAAGAAGCAAATTGTCACACACAAAAAAGGATCCTCAATAAGAATATCAGCATATTTTTCATCAGAAACTTTGAAAGGCAGAAGACAATCAGTCAATGTATTCAAAATCCTAAAAGGGGGCAGGGGGAATTCAGCCAAAAATTCCATATCCGGTAAAACTGTCTTTCAAAAGTAAGGGAGATATTAAGACATTTGCAGATAAACAAAAGCTGAGGGAGTTTATGACCATTCTACCTGCCTTGAGAGAAACCCTCAAGGAGTCCTGCAAGGAAAGGTGAAAGTACATTAGGTAGTAAATTGAAGCTGTATGGGAAAGTAAAGATTTCAGTAAAGATAAGTACATGGGCAATTAGAGAAGGAAATATTATTATAACACTGCTTTGTAACTTCACTTTTTGTTCCCTACCTGATTTCAGAGACTAATGCCTTTAAAGAAAAAAGAAAGAAAGAAGATTGTTTGTGTAAAAGCTAATATTATTGTAACTTTGCTTTGTAATTCCAAATCTTATTTTCTGCATAGTGTAAGACTAATGCATTTAAAAGATTATCAGTTTATGTTGTTGCACACACAATCTATAAAAGTATAACTCTGTGACATCAACACTGAAAGGGCTGGCAGTGGAGCTCTAAAGGAGCCCCTTTCTTGTTTCAGAAAGACTGTCTTCTACCTCTGAACCTTAGAATTATTTGAAAATAAGTTTATAGAAATTCCAAAACCTAGGTCCCAAGATTTATGATATGTGTTGCATGAACAATAATGTCTCTTATTGACTACTAAGTGTGGATTTGTAAATTGTTAGCAAATTACCCTCATTTTTAATACTATCCACCATGTCTCATACCTTTCAGATTAATGTCTCCTTTTATTTTCTTCTCTTTATGAATATAAGCAGCCCAGAGTTCTAATCATTAATGCCTACAGTTTTTCCAAGGGGTTTGAACTCAAGCGCCCAACTTTGGGTGTAGTGACAAGCCATATGGTGTGAGAAAGATGTAAATTGTTACCTCATGATAGCTTTAATAGATTCCTCATCACCACAGAAGAATAATTTGATTTATTCAATAGTCCCAGATCAACGTTTCAAAATTTTCTTTAAAGTGGAAGAGAGTCATTTGCAAATGAAATAATCTAGTGACTGTTACAGCCATTTTTTACAGGAAGCATGTTACTAAAACGCCTGCTTCTTTTTTCCACTGTGCCTGCTTTCTGTCACGCATGCCACTGGTTTGCCCTCTAGCCCACCTATCACATTCCTATTCAGAAGGCAAACTGCACTCGTGACTTCACTTGGAAGTAGCTCCAGATGTTCCATTTGCTTCTGGGCAAGAATGTATTAACATTTTAAGCACTAGGTAGTGGAAATGTTCAAATATCATCTGTAGTGTCTGATTTGTAGCAAGACTACTTAATGGATATTCTATACTTAGGATGAATTGCAAAATGATAAGGCATAAGAAGGAAACAGACTGACAAAATTTGGCAAGCTAAGAAAAATTTTGTCAGCTTGAGGACACCACTGATGTTGTTTTTCCAAGTCTTGCATATTGTATTGGTTGTAACTCCCAGAAAGCATCATGTAATGATTGCCTTTCTGAGTTCACTAGAGTGTAGCCACATCCACTAGAGTGGTGAACTTCACATAGTGATTTGAGTGCTCAACTCTGATGGTATTATATTGAGTTAACTGTCCAATTAATATCTTGTTTCATGAACTGTCTGTTAAGCTTAATAGCTGAGAATCCAAAGTGACTTATAAGAATGTATAAGAATCTTATAAGAATGTATGAAACTTTAGAGAAGATTCAATTAATGTTAGGTTATATATACACATTCTCTGCAACTTTCAAATTATGAAAAACAAACCAAAATATTTTTCTTGTGTACTTTTATATGATCACTATGCCCATTTTTTTAAAACTCTAATTCATTATACATTTTCTGATCTATCCACTGAACTAAGGATTTGAAATCTATACCTTACCTTATCGTATTTTCCTTCCTGGAAATAAAATGATTCCCCAATAAAGGCAAAAAAAAAA
>NW_011494510.1:367890-368922 GCF_000754665.1 Bison bison bison
AAAAAAAAAAAAAAAAAAAGCATGGGAAAATATTGTGATGGCTGCTGCTCTGAAATTTTAAGAAGAGAACGTTTGACTATGTGAAACTTGTTGCATGAATTACGGAAATCACTGCAGCTATGGATGTATATGTGTGTGTATTGGCAACATGGGAAGTGGCATTTGAAGCTTCCTGACCCATCTCCTTCATGTGCCTCCAGCTTAAGTCCTCCCTCATGTCCAGTCTTGTAGGAAAATTGAATAAATGGGTTCCTTCCCTTCTCTGTTTATGCTGGTTTCAGTAACAAGGTGTCTGCTTTAATCTATGAGAAACTCCAGTCTTTCATAGCATCCCACAGCTACTTAAGGTGGAGAATAGTCTTCTAGTTCCAGATCTAGCTAACTTTTTATATTATCATCACCACTTTCAGATTTAGAGAAGCATAATTTTATTACCTATTTACAAATATTTAAGAGTGCTTTTAAGTACATCAATATTATTTACATGTGCATAAAACTGTTTGAGTCCCTTGGACTGCAAGGAGATCCAACCAGTCCATCCTAAAGATCAATCTTGAGTGTTCATTGGAAGGACTGATGTTGAAGCTGAAATGACAATACTTTGGCCACCTGATGCAAAGAGCTGACTCATTTGAAAAGACCCTCATGCTGGGAAAGATTGAATGCAGGAGGAGAAGGGGACGACAGAAGATGAAATGATTGGATGGCATCACTGACTCAATGGACATGAGTTTGGGTAAAATCTGAGAGTTGGTGATGGACAGGGAGGCCTGGCATGCTGTGGTTCATGGGGTCGCAAAGAATCGGATATGACTGAGCAACTTCACTTTCATTTTTCACTTTCATGCATTGGAGAAGGAAATGGCAACCCACTCCAGTGTTCTTGCCTGGAGAATCCCAGGGACAGGGGAGCCTGGTGGGCTGCCGTCTATGGGGTCGCACAGAGTTGGACACGACTGAAGTGACTTAGCAGCAGCAGAAGCTTTAAATTAAACTGGAGGACTGGCAGACAAATGAGTGATTGAAAGTGAT
>NW_011494510.1:369022-382283 GCF_000754665.1 Bison bison bison
ATTTGCCCTCACAAATGTGAAATGAAGACTAGTGGCCACTTACTATCCTGAACCAGTTGTAGAAATGCTAGTTCAGTGATGCTTTCCAATTGGTGCTCTTATTGGGACCATACTGAAATAAACTATTATTTTTAAAAATTAAAGATAAAATTTAGTTACTAAAAAGAATATGCATAGTGAGACTGAAATAACTTTATTATTAGATCAAACAATTCCATATTTGTACTGAAAGGGTCAGAACCTGAATAATTAAAAATTGCTAAAACAAGACAAAAAAAGGAGTTCCCTGGTGGTCTGGTGGTTAGACTTGCAGGCTTTTGCTGCCATAACCCAAGTTCAGTTCCTGGTCAGGAAACTGAAATCCCACAAGCTTTGTAGCATGACCCAAATAAATAAGTTAATTAAAAAATTTAAAAATTACATAAAATTCTTTCTTTACATTAAATAGGAAGACATCTTCCTATTCTCTTCCACCTAATAATTGATCAGAATCATCACAAGTTTGGGGCTTCCCTGGTGGCTCAGGAGGTAAAGAATCTGCCTGCAATGCAGGAGACCTGACTTTGATTCCTGGGTTGGAAAGATTCTCTGGCAAAGGGACTAACCACCCACTCCAGTATTCTTGCCTGGAAAATTCCATGGACAGAGAGGCCGGGCAGGCAACAGTCCATAGGGTTGCAAAGAGTTGGACATGACTGAGTGACTTAACGCTTTCCCTTTCACCACAATATTGCAAAAAAAACAAAAACAAAAGCAAAACTAGTTTGTTTCACCTTTTTCTACTTGTTCTCCCATCTCTGTTTGTAGGCAGTACATGGATTATGCACTTGAAAATGCAGATATAAACAAAGTTGACATTCAGAAATATTTGCTAGCCCATGATTTCTTTCCCTTTAGAGTTTGAGTTATGCATAACTAGTTATAATACAATGTGATATATAAATATATATGAGGTAATATATACAGTACACTTTAAAAATCCATGGAATATATTCTTATGAAATAAAAACATTTTGAGGTACTTTATATATAGAGAGATATTAGACAGATGAGCATATATTTTAAATGTAGAGACAGAGACAAGTCATGAACAAACAAGGACTGAATAATTAAAAGCCATGTTGAAGAAATGGAGTTGGGCAACTGTGGCTAGATTCAAGGACCATTTTTAGAGATAAGGTTGTAGATGGAAGTTGAAGGCAGATCTTCGGAGGTTTTGAATACCGGGTAGATTGGGCCATAATTGCGCTGGAAATAGAATAGACACTGAGGAGTCACAAAGGAAGGAATGACATGATTTAACCTGTACTCTTAGAAAATCAATTTGGGAAGAATTACCTGAAGGGGACTTGAGGCAGAGAAGCTGTTAGAAGTCAGTGCCCCTGCCTAAGTTCCAGGCAATGAAAGCCCAAACCAAGGCAAAACAATGAACACTGAGAGAAAGAGCCATTTCAAAAGACATTGTAGGAGTATAATTGGCTGGATATTGAAACTAATGCTCTATCCTGGGAGAGAAAGAAATTGAAGATGGCTCTTAGATTTTTGAACATGGATGATAGAGCGATAGTACAGTTAACAGATAAGAAAATAGATAAACAATAGTTTTCAATATATGGATCAACTCCAGTAATAAGGTAGTATGTTTCTGAACCACTCTGATGAGGAGTGTATGTTCAAATCTGAAGTCTTTGGGAAAGAGCCCCATGGTGGATTAGTTTTGTCTGACAGAGACATACACATGGATGTCAGATATTTTCCATTCTCATATAGGGGGAAAAAAAAGAGAGAGAGGTTCACTACTGTATTTGACTTATTTTGTGGAATATTCTAAAGATTGTTGCCAACAGATCTTTTCTTTTTCTTGTAATGTTTTTGTTATATTTTAATGGAATACAGGAACAGAGATATTAAAGATTTTAATATCCTCACTTGGACACAATAAGGTTGATAATTAGAGCAGAGAAGACAATGCACGCTCTTTGGGTGAAGCAAAGTCTACATGTGTGAATCCAGGGATTTACCATGTTGACTTGGCTACATGAATCACATTTGCATTTTACGGGACAAGAAGACTTACCTAAGAAGATAATATGATAATAGCTAGCACTTACATGTAAAAGAATAGGAAATACTCTCTGGCAAATGTATTCTTTATTTATCCAATGAATGCTCACAATAGCTAACACAATAATGTGAGCTTAGTAATAGTACCAACCCCATTTTGTAGGTGACAAAACTGAGGCAAGAGTTGTGAAATTGTTTGCCAAATCTCATACAACTAGGAAGTTGTGAAAGCAGAATTTAAATTAAGGTAGTCTGACTCCAAAGCCCATATTCTTAGCCACTAAACTATACAGTTTGTATTGTAGATGGAGCCTGGGGGTGTGGCTCCGTGGTACAGTGCATGCTTAGCACGTATGAGACCCTGCGTTCAATCCCAGTACTCCCATCTTCATATTTGGGCTTCCCCCATCTTCATATTCGCTTCCATTGGCTAATGGTAAAGAATTCGCCTGCCATGCGGGAGACCCAGGTTGGATCCCTGAGATGGGAAGTTCCCCTGGCGATGGAAATGGCAACCTACTCCAGTATTCTTGCCTGGAGAATTTCATGGACAGAGGAGGCTAGTGGTCTCCATGGGGTCCATGGGGTTGCAAAGAGTCGGACATGACTGAGCGACTAACACACATTGTAGATGGAAGCATTCTCTATGCAAGAGAAAGTGGACTTTTTAAAGAAACACCAGTGGGACATGGAGTTGTTATTAGGAAACCTAAGGGAATATCAAATATCAGTGCTTGGCAAGAAATAGAAATAAATGAAGCAGGCTGGAAGCAGAGGGGAATTAAATCATGCATTTCCTATCTGAGGAGACTAGTTACACCTGAAAGTCAGTGATGCTAACCAACTGTTGACAGTACTCATTCATCTTAGTGAAACACCAGAAATCCAGAACATCATGGGCAATCCCTTTAATTTTCAGTATTGGGACCAAATAAATTTGTTTAAAGATGGGATGGGGCCAAAGCACAAAAACAAAAGCAGAAACCAAAACAAAAACATAGAGTGTGATAAATCTGGGCCACAGATTTTTTTTTTAATTTTATTATTTTTTTATTTTTTTGCTGGGTCTTGTTGCTGCACACAGGCTTTCTCTGATTGCAGTGAGCCAGGGCTACTCTTCGTGGCCGTGTGCAGGCTTCTCACTGCAGTGGCTTCTCTTCTTATGGAGCATGGGCTCAGTAGTGGTGGCACACAGGCTTAGTTGCCTGATGGCATTAGAATCTTCCAGGTGTCCCATTAATGTCCTCTGCATTATATGGCAGGCGGATTCTTAATTGAATCACTGAGGAACTCCCCACAGACTTTTCTAAATGAGCAGCTTTTCCTCTAGGCATGGAGCTGCTGATTAGTTGAAAGGACATTTGAGCCAAATGGCACCTGTGTCAGACATCCAGGCTTGGGTAAAGTCTGAGTGTGTCTGCTTCTTATTCACACCATAGAACCAGATACGAGGGACTTGAGATTTAGTCAGTCATCAGAATTAGTTGTAGGACCCTGGGGAAAATGCCTTTCACTCTGTCAGCCTTTGATCATTAGTGAAGTTTTGGGAGGAGGAGAAGATGTTTGAAAATATCATAAAATCCTTGAGGCTTTTCCAGTCTAATACTTCCCCTCCTTTCTCTTCATTTATTTCAGTTTCTCCATTCTTCTATTTTTATTTTAGATGAGATTATAAGTGTTTACGACTTCTTTAAAACACCATATTATCTGTGAGTATAGACCCAGGAGAAGAGTAAAAAGACCTACATTTGTAGCCTTTTCTTTTCAGCAAATGGAGAGTTTGGATTTTCCAAATCTTTAATATTTCTTAGATCCTGGCTATGTTGAATAGTGGCTGAATTCACAAAGAGATTATGCTTAAATGATTTTAGAGCTCCTGGCAACTTGCTCCTCTAATCTTGCTTTTGAGTATTCATCAAAGCCTTTGAACATTTATGATGATCATAGATGTTAGAGGACATGAAGGCTTCTTGGATCTATTAATTATACTCCTAAAAAGGGCCCATCCTCAGGAATTTTTGTTAGGACCTGATAATCCAATGGTGGGGAAAATAATAAAACAATAAATAAAATAAATAAGCACATGAGTGCTCTGGGTTTTAGAAAATACATTCAGTGAATGGACCAAAATTCATAGAAAGGAATATTGGACCCAATATTTCACTAAGAGATGTCACCTCTGCTTTGTGTGAAAGTGTCTACAGTCCAGGGATCTTTTGGGGGTTTCTATCAGCATGTAGTAGAGCTCTCTAAAACCCTACATATCTTTATAGATAGCATATTAAATTTCGTGCAACCAAAATTTGAAATGCAAGAAAAAATATCAGATGATATTTTTTAACCAGGCTTGGTTAAAGATACAGAGAACTTCTATATTAGTCAAATCTAGTTTTATATCAAAAATACAAAAACTTGCTGAAGCTTGCTCGATTATATATGTGAGTTCTCACATATATAGTGGTTTCAGTGTTGTTTTATAGCTTTAGGAACAGAGGTACAGTCTGACTTTACAGAAACCAGAACCTGAGCCTCTCTATTCCTCTTCCTCTTCCTCTTCTAAGGACTCGTTTTTCTCATACATGACTCTGCACTATTGCAGAACACTCCTTATTCACTGATGAGCTGGCTTCTCTAAGCTCACATGCTTCATCACATAAACCCATGAAGCAGACAAGCTTTGGATTATTTCAACAGTTTTTTTTTTTTTTTCTCTTCAGATTCTGATCCTGGGAAATTTTGTGTAAAGTTCAGTTTTAATTCTTAAAACCAAGAATGAGATTTTCTTTACCTCCTGAATTTTCACATATGAAAATGATGGGAGGTAGTGGGCATTTGGAAGTGATCTTTCAGCTCCAAGAATTCTTTGTTTTTAATATCCCAAATAACAATATTTGAAATAAATCTATGTCAAATGTAGTTGCTTATTTCTAGTTTTAAAGACAGTTTATAGAGTTTTTTTCTGCATTATGATGTGATCTGTTTATTTTATTCTTTGCTCAGTCGTGTCCGACTCTCTGAGACCCCATAGACTGTAGCCCACCAGGCTTCTCTGTCCATGGGATTTTCCAGGCGAGAATACTGGAGTGGGTTGCTATTTCCTTTTCCAGGTTTGCCATTTCCTTCTCCAAGGGATCTTCCTGACCCAGGAATCAAACTGGGGTCTCCTGCATTGCAGGCAAATTCTTTACCAGGTGAGCTACCAGGAAAGCCCCCTTTCTTATTGTTATAACATAGTAAAATGTACATACACATATACATGTATATGTGTGTATGTGTGTGTGTGTGTATATATATGCCCATGTGCATATGCATGTATTTATTTTTAAATTAAAATACTTTTTTTGAACTTTTTAGTGGAAACGCAACATTCCTTATGGGAAATGAAATATTGGAAGGAAAGTAGCCTGAGAGAGTTACCTAAAACAATTTCATCCATTCCTTTATATATCACCATTGTGTTGATTCAAAATAGCTACAGATTATCTAGAAAAGAGGTATACTGAAGGACTAATCACAGAAAGAATAGTATTGTCTTCTTAGTCGCTCAGTCGTGTCCGACTCTTTGAGACCTCACAAACTGTAGCCCACCAGGCTCCTCTGTCCATGGGATTCTCCAGGCAAGAATACTGGAGTGGGTTGCCATTCCCTTCTGCAAAGGATGTTCACAACCCAGGGATCAAACCCTGGTCTCCTGCATTGCAGACAGATTCTTTACCATCTGAGATACAGGGAAGTCTCCACAGAATGAATAGGTCTCTGTAAATATCTCTGTCAGTTATATGAGACACATCATGAATAGGTGAAGAGATAGCTCAGAGCCCTGGGGGAGATTAACATCCTGTGTTTAGAATCAAGCACTTTCCCTTACTAGACCCACATTTTTACAAGTAACTTTTCTAGATCTGCATTTTTCCATTTTAAAAAACAAAGTGATTAGAAAGATTAGCTCTGGTGGAATTTCAAGTTCAAAGAAATCCGTGATTCTTTGTTTAACAATATTGCCTTCCACTGTATTCTAACATGAAACTTCTTCTCTTTGGGTCTACATATTCTTCTCAAGTCTTCCCTGGTGGCTCAGAGGTAAAGAATCCCCTGTCAATGCAGGAGACATGGGTCAGGAAGATCCCCTGGAGAAGGAAATGGCAACCCACTCCAGTATTCTTGCCTGGAGAATCCCATGGACAGAGGAGCCTGGTGGGCTACAGTCCATGCGGTAGCAAAGAGTCGGACACAACTCAGTGACTAAACTGCAGCAGCGGTATCATATAGTTGTCTTTCTCTGTCTGTCTTACTTCACTCAGTATGATAATATCTAGCCTTTTCTGACCTTGCTCTGTGACTCTGAAAACTAGCCTGTTTAGAATATCATTTGGGCTCCCTTGCTCTTGAATTTTAGTTGTATTTGGCCTATGGAAATTGGACGATGAAAAAAGGAGGAACGTAGACTCCTTTCCTGTTGAGCTGCACTTTGATAATACCTTTCTCTACCCAAAGCCACAACTCCTGACTGACAGCTCTCTCACCAAGCTTTAAATATAGGATATTGTGAATATATACACGAAACAAATCTTATTTAAAACTATAGGTAAATATATAAATTAATCTGTACCCTACAGAAACCTGGTGCCTTAAAAAAGATTGAAAACGATTTAACAAAGCATCTGCTTTTTTCCAGGATGATGGCCAATACACATATTTATCACGTGATTTCAAGTATTACTTGTTTCTTGTGCTTGTCTGTGCATCTTAGTTTTAAACCTTGGTCAGAGCTGACAAAATATGACTTGGTAAAGATGTAGGAAAACAGTGAATTTGTGCAATCTTTTATGAGGTCAGGTTGGCAGTATCCAAAATAAAAATGCACATATAATGCAAAAACAATGTTGAATGAAGTCTGAAGATGTATATACATGGGCGATGTACATTTACACATACTTGTAAGTAAAAGAAGATTTTCATCACATTGTTGATAAGAGCTTAAGGCTGAAAATAAGCTAAATATCCATCACTAGGGGCATGGTTACATTAGAATACATTCCATTTATTAAAAAAAATATTCTGTGTAAAAAGGACAAAAATCAAGTCTTCTATGCATAGAAAAGACATATAAAGCATAATGGTTACATCTAGAAAGAAATATTGGTGTTCTATTTTGGGAAATAGACTCTTCATTGAATATACTTTTGAACTCCTTTTAATGTTTATTTTGTGCACATTTTATTTTCAGTATTTTAAAAACTTCTTAAAATCCACTGAAATAAACTAGAAACAATTTATAAGTAAAAGGCGTATTATTCACTGTGACTATTAAATGCAGAGTTTGATATGAAGATGTTGGGTACTGTTAGCTAAGCTGTTGTGATTAACAGTGAATTCTGTTCAGCAGTCATGCAGTCACATAGCAATTTGAAACTGCACAGAGGCATGAATTTGACTCAAAGTGACATCGTATTATATACCTTTCAAGTTACTCCTGGGCTTCCCAGGTGGCACAGCGGTAAAGAATCCACCTGCCAATGCAGGAGACGTGAGTTCGATCCCTGGGTTGGGAAGATCTCCTGGAGGAGGATACAGCAATCCACTGTAGTGCTCTTGCCTGGAGAGTCCCACAGACAGAGGAGCCTGGTGGGCTGCAGTCCATGGGGTAGCAAAGAGTCAGACACGACTGAGTGACCTCACACAGCACAGCATGTTTTAATTTAAGTAAACACTTATTGAGGCACTCAAGATAGGTACACTACATACTCCTTTTTTTTAATAGGAATTTTTTAATAATGTAAAAAATAATTTCATTTATTTATTTATTATTGGCCGTCCTAGATGTTTATTGCAGTGTGGGTTTTTCTCTGGCTGCTGTGAGCAAGGGCTACTCTCTAGTTGAGCTGTGAGGGCTTCTAGTCGTGGTGGCTTCTCATGCTGCGGAGCTCAGACTCCAGAGGGAGAGAAATCAGTAGTTGTGGCACACAGGCTTAGTTGCTCTGAGGCATGTGGGATCGCCCCAGACCAGAGATCAGACCCTGTGTCTACTGCATTGGCAAGCAGATTCTTTACCACTGAGCCACCAGGGAAGCCCACACTCATTTATAAAATCAAGAGTTTATCAGTGTTGAATTCAGGTGCAAGGTTCTTCTTGACAGCCTATTCAAACACTGCTCATGCTGTGACTCAGGATTTCAGGTACCAATTGAAATTTAATCTCTCTTTAGTCTGCAGTGAATATTAATTTTATCTACTGGCCACGAAATCCATGTTGTGTGGTCAGAATCCTTCTACAATGAATGATACATTTGAACTTTTGCAATGGTTATGAACACTCATATTGCAACTACCAGGTTCTGTGGAACCATTTATGTATGCTACTTCAATTCTACCAAAACTTTCCAGCACATCTATTTACAAACTGATGGTGCTAGACAATATGAGAATATAAGGATAAATAAGATACTGTCACAAAACTTACATCTAAGATGTAAATATAACGATAAATTACACTGTCACAAAATTTACATCTAAAATGAGAGGATATGAGAGATTATGAAATCAAATTGTCCAATACTTTAGAGAGAGTCTGTGCACTAGTTATTACATTACTGTTAGTACCTGGCATTGGTTATGCTTATTAAATAAAAATATTCCTAAGCTGATGTCTACAACAGCTCTTTAGTGAAATTTTTGTTTTATACCAGTTTAGATTCACAGAAAATTTGTGATCATAGTAGAGAGATTTAAATACCTTCTACCCTTTCCAGTATTTTTAATTAACATTTTATGTTACTCTGAAATATTTGCCTAAATTCACTAATCAATATTAATAAATTATTATCAATCAAAGACCATAATTTCTTTAGATTCAATAGCTTTCACCTAATGTTATTTTTCCACCCAAGAATCCTATCCAAGATATTACATTAGATATTATTAGATCTCTTTAGTCTCCTCTTGGCTGCAACAGTTTCTGAGACTTTACTTTTTTTTTTTTACCTTGACAGTATGCAAGAGAACTGGATCTGATATTTTACAGAATGACCTTCATCTTGGATTTCCCAGTTATTTCTCATTATTGATCTGAAGTTTGGATTCGGGGGAGGAAGTTCATGTTGGTGGAGTGTCATAGAGTATCAATCACACATACTATTAACATGATTTATCACTGTTGGTATTAGCACTGCTCAAACCAGCTGCTGTAGTGCTTGTCATGTTTTCCCAATGTAGAGTTGCCTCCATTTTCTTACTGTACTTTTGGGAAGAAGGCAAGACACCTAGTGGGAGTTATGTTCTATTTCCTTGAGGGTGTTATATCACCATGCATTATTTAAAATACACAGAAGACTTTTCTCTTCCACTTATTTCTTTTAATCTTTTGTTTATTTAAAGCATACTTTTGGATATTTATTTTATACTTTGGGCTGTATTCCAATGCTACTTTTTTTTTCTTCACATTGTAATAGCCTTACCACTGGGAGCCATTCTAGTTGGCTCCTGTATTCCTTTGACAAACTTCCATCCCTGTGTGAGTATGTTTTGAATATTTCCTTTCTGAAACTATAAGATGCCACTCTGGGTCTTAGAATTTGCCATTTCTCCAAGAGGACCTGAGTCCTCTTTTGGCAAATGGTATTAGAAACAAAGTTCTATACACTAGCTGTGCTCATTGCTACTGTGATGTTGCTTCTTGGCTGTCTCAGCTGTTAGAGCAAAGGAGCATGTGTGTGTATACTAACTCATGTATATCCATATGTCAGTAAGTATGTCTGTATCTATATAAAAGTAAACATTAGTTTAGGTTGATGTCTGCAACTATAAACCATTTTACATGGATCGTTGTAGCTTGTTCCATTTGCCTATTTATAACCTCTTACTCCAATAGTTGGAACCTGAATTCCAATATCCCTCTTTGTAATTGTTCCATTACAGTATACATATACAGGGATTTTAGAAATATTAACCAGCACCACTGTAGGGGAGGGTACTATATCAGTTAGAGTATAGTTTTAATCTTACAGACTCCACACTTACTTCCAAAGTCAGCACCCTTTTCCCCACTTCTACAATGGGCTTTTTTTTTACATTTCTACTCTAGTTTGCTTCCTTGGTCACATTTTACATGCCATTCAAGGATCTCCCAGTCTCCTATATAATGTTTTATTTTAATTTGCATACATTTTCCTGATGACTCAATGGTAAAAAATTGCCTGCCAATGCAGGCAATTAATTAACTTTATTAATAATCATCAAGAAAATGGACTCACCAGAGATGTCTTTTACAAGTTAATGAATAGAATAAACTTCATCACATTCATACAAGAGAACGTGGTTTGATCCTGGTTCAGGAAGATCTTCTGGAGAAGGGAATGGCTAACATTCCAATATTCTTGTCTAGAGAAGTCCATGGACAGGGGAGCCTGGTGGGCTATAGTCCCTGGAATCACAAAGACTTGGACATGACTGAGTAACTAATTTCTTATTCCTTCTATGGATCTTACATATATAATGTCATGTATCACTAATACAGTATTGTAATAAAGTAGATTTTTAAAAAAAACCTTATGCTTCATCTGTTTACCTTCCTCTTCTTCCTGATTCCTGGTAGTCATTGATCAGTTTATATTCTCTACAGTGTTGCCGTATAAATGGAATTCTATAGGATGTAGCCTTCCCAGACTGGCTTCTTTCACTTGGTATTATGCGTGTAAGATTCATCCATCTCCTTGAATGGCATGATAGCACATTCCTTTCTGTCATTGAATAGTATTCTCTTATATGAATGTGCTGCAGTTTATTCTATCCATCTACTTGTAAAAGACATCTCTGGTGTGTCCATTTTTTTTTTTTTTGATGATCATTAATAAAGTTGCTACAAGTATTTGTGTAGAGACTTTTAGGTGGACAAGGTTTTACTACTTTTTCACTTTCAATTCTAAAGTTTCAATTTAAAGAAATTTTCTTTTTTTTTTTTTTAATAACCACTTAGATGCAGTTTATATGGGCCAAATACTACACTAAGCCCTTGATTTTTAAAAATCATATTTATTCGTTGGTTTATTTATTTTTGGCCATGCCATCTGGCATGCAGGATCTTAGTTCCCTGACCAGGGATCAACCCCATGCCTCCTGCGTTGGGAGCACAGAGTCTTAACCACTGGACCACCAGGAAAGTCCCTGAAGACATTTTCTTTATATTTCATTGTATTTTACTCCCTAATACAGTTGAAGTACATAAGAGTGCTTCTTAAACGGTTTCTTGTCTAGTTTACAAATGTATTTTAAATTCCAAATTCTGCCTTCAGAGGTGGCTATTCTAATTTGTCTTTTAATCTCATCCCCCATTAGATGTTGTACTGATGGTAATTACCTATTTTCTTATCTGTCAGTCAGTTTTATGTAGATGGACACCGGTAGTTTCAATCAGATGGAATGCTTCTAATTTCTCTCTTAGATTTCCCAGCAGAACTTTTTTTGAATGGTTTACTAAACTCTAAATAAATTACACCTTCTGAATTGGTTTCCAACTCTAACAAGAGTCAAGGATAGCTATCAGTTGTCTGACATGCTCAGGTTTTATTATCAAATATTACATGTCAGCCAGCAGACACTGTGTCTCCAAAAAGAGGCTTTGGTCCATTTGCTAAAAACAGCTATGAATGTTGATGCATTCTTAGTAAAAGGGTAATTTTTCGAATGTGTCTGGACAAACATTATTTGGGTCTGAGTCATCCTGGCCTTTATCTCTCTCTTCTTTGAAGAAGATTCTGGCTTTATTTCCCTACTCTGTTTATTTTCATCCCTACACTCTGCAGAGTATCTTGCTGGATGTTTCTTCTTGGTACTTTGAGCAGAATCTGGAGATGGAGAGGAGGTAGTAAGAAGAAATGTGATGGTTCGAGAAGAGATGTGGGCACGAGAACTGCTGTGGGTTGGAGGAAATTGATGAGGAGAATGGTGATTTTTAAAAAGACCCCCAACATCATGCTCAAGAATTGAAATAGAACACTGGAGCTAACTTGGAGTTATTTCTACCCTCCTGATTATATTTTTCAGATTGTGATTATGATAAGTTTGGATTAAGTGGTCTACAGCTTCAAGAAAATGGCAAAGTGTCTTAATATCTCACTCAATCAGAGCATACAGAAACACATACACAAACACAAAGGTAGCCACAACAAATACAACCACAGCAAAGCTATCCTAAGCTGGTATAAAGGTTGATGTTAAACAAAATAGAAATGTAATCTTTCTGACTATGCCAAAGCCTTTGACTGTGTGGATCACAATAAACTGTGGAAAATTCTAAAAGAGATGGGAATACCAGACCACCTGACCTGCCTCTTGAGAAACCTATATGCAGGTCAGAAAGCAACAGTTAGAACTAGACATGGAAAAACAGTCTGGTTCCAAATAGGAAAAGGAGTATGTCAAGGCTGTATATTGTCACCCTGCTTATTTAACTTCTATGCAGAGTACATCATGAGAAACGCTGGGCTGGAAGAAGCACAAGCTGGAATCAAGATTGCTGGGAGAAATATCAATAACCTCAGATATGCAGATGATACCACCCGTATAGCAGAAAATGAAGAGGAACTAAAGAGCCTCTTGATGAAAGTGAAAGGGGGGAGTGAAAAAGTTGGCCTAAAGCTCAGCATTCAGAAAACTAAGATCATGGCATCTGGTCCCATCACTTCATGGGAAATAGATGGGAAACAGTGGAAACAGTGTCAGACTTTATTTTTGGGGGCTCCAAAATCACTGCAGATGGTGATTGCAGCCATGAAATTAAAAGGCACTTGCTCCTTGGAAGGAAAGTTATGACTAACTTAGCATATTAAAAAGCAGAGATATTACTTTGCCAACAAAGGTCTGTCTAGTCAAGGGTATGATTTTTCCAGTGGTCATGTATGGATGTGAGAGTTAGACTGTGAAGAAAGCTGAGCACCAAAGAACTGATGCTTTTGAACTGTGGTGTTGGAGAAGACTTGTGAGAGTCCCTTGGACTGCAAGGAGATCCAACCAGTCCATCCTAAAGGAGATCAGTCCTGGGGGTTCATTGGAAGGACTGATGCTAAAGCTGAAACTCCAGTACTTTGCAAAGAGTTGACTCATGCAAAAGAGTTGACTCATTGGAAAAGACCCTGATGCTGGGAGGGATTGGGGGCAGGAGGAGAAGGGGATGACAGAGGATGAGATGGCTGGATGGCATCAC
>NW_011494510.1:382383-382735 GCF_000754665.1 Bison bison bison
TGTCAGACTTTATTTTTGGGGGCTCCAAAATCACTGCAGATGGTGATTGCAGCCATGAAATTAAAAGGCACTTGCTCCTTGGAAGGAAAGTTATGACTAACTTAGCATATTAAAAAGCAGAGATATTACTTTGCCAACAAAGGTCTGTCTAGTCAAGGGTATGATTTTTCCAGTGGTCATGTATGGATGTGAGAGTTAGACTGTGAAGAAAGCTGAGCACCAAAGAATTGATGCTTTTGAACTGTGGTGTTGGAGAAGACTTGTGAGAGTCCCTTGGACTGCAAGGAGATCCAACCAGTCCATCCTAAAGGAGATCAGTCCTGGGTGTTCATTGGAAGGACTGATGCTAAAG
>NW_011494510.1:382835-389615 GCF_000754665.1 Bison bison bison
TTGACTCATGCAAAAGAGTTGACTCATTGGAAAAGACCCTGATGCTGGGAGGGATTGGGGGCAGGAGGAGAAGGGGATGACAGAGGATGAGATGGCTGGATGGCATCACCGACTCAATGGACATGAGTTTGAGTGAACTCCTGGAGTTGGTGATAGACAGGGAGGCCTGGCGTGCTGTGAATCATGGGATTGCAAAGAGTCAGACACGACTGAGTGACTGAACTGAACTGAACCAATGGTGTGGGCCTCCCTTGGGAGAGCATAGAGGAAAGGAGGTCTGCACAGGCCCTAGAGGAAAATTGAAGGTCTTGTGAGAAACTGTATTGTTGGAGGGGGCCCAGAGTAGGACCCTCTAAACCCTGGAATGCACACTCTTCTGTCCATGGAATTCAGATTCCTGGGATTAATAGCAGGCAGAACTGCTCACTTCCATCTTCTGTCGAGTCCACACTACTATTAACTTCAGTTGAGAAGATTGCAGCAGTTTGCTCGTGGTCCTCTGTACAAATACTTTCCCCTTATATTTATTTTTTTAAATATTTATTTATTTATTGGCCATGTGGCATGTGGGATCTTAGTTCCCTGACCAGGGATTGAACCTATGCCCCCTGCATGGAGTCTTAACTGCTGGACCACCAGGGAAGTCCCCTATTTATTAATATTTTTAATCCTGATGGCAAAGTAGTGATTTAAAAGGCAAAATTCCTCTCATAACCTTTCCACCTTCATTATCCTAAGATTGATAAGAATCCACAAAAGTTTTTTCAGACATAGAGTTAAACATGTGTGTGTTCTGGTCCCTGGTTACCTTAGCAACATCATCACATACCTCTTTCCTATGTGTATAAGCCAGGCCATCTGTCAGGCATGTTAACAGTACCATGTTTTTCTAGCCACAGAATTTTTGTCCACATTTGTCCCTACGCCTGGATGCTACAACCCACATAAATTACACTTGCCATGGTTAAGTCCTCCCTCTTCCCTCAGAGCTTCTAGACTAATTCTTCTTTATGTGTTTATATTTCACAACCCTAGCTGCATGTTAAAATTCTCAAATACCAATGCCTACGCATCAACTCAGATATCAGATTCATTCAGGTAAAGACGTAGGCATTAGTATTATTCAAAGTATGAGAATAATTGCTTCATATGCTACATTAGGGCTTCCCTGGTGGCTCAGATGTAAAGAATCCGCCTGCGGTGCAGGAAACCTGCTTTGATCCCTGGGTCAGGAAAATCCCTGGAGGAGAGCATGGCAACCTTCTCCAGTATTTTTGCCTGGAGAATCCCCATGGGTTAGGGGAGTCTGGCGGTCTACAGTCCATGGGGTTGCAAAGAGTCGGACACAACTGAGCGACTAGCACACATATGCTACCCTATGACCACGTGCGTGTACCTCTCCTTTGTAATTCTATAAATTGCAAGAAAAATCCAGGAATATACAAAGTATATTTCCTTTTTATAGCTTTCCTTTGTAAACCCTGTATTAATTCTTTGATTAATTTTTTTTAATTAGGTATTTTTAAAATATCTTCTGTGCAGGAGACTCAGTTCTAGTTAATGGGGATGGAGCAGCAAAGAGTATCCTCTTATTTATTCCCTTAGAAAGCTTACATTTAGGGGCATTGTAGGGTTTCAATATATATTTGATGGACAACTGAGTAAACATTTTTATGTATTCAATTTTATTTATCTAGAAATATAATGTTTCCCTTTTCCTGAGATAACTCTTCATTTCTTCCAAAATATTTAGAGCAGTGAAGTTCCAAGCTGAGCTTTTTGAACACTTTTAAGTAATTGTTCAACTTCCTGCTTCATATTGTCTTTTATGACAGCCTTTGGATTTCTTAATTATTGCATTTTGTCTTTCTCTGGAGCTTTGATAATAAAACTATAGCCTGGCTCACCATTCTTCAGACAGAATAAAAAATTTAAAAAGGCTTTCTGCCTTATTTTGTGACACTGCTACGTCACCATCCCTCTCTGTCTTTGGAAATAAATTGTTGGCAGATCTGCAATTTCTTCTGTCTGTTCCTAAGAACCCTTGGCAACATGTCACCTGTTCCAGCAGATTTTTATATTCAGAGCACAATTCAGAGCTCAGGAAGAATTCTTTACTGATTTCTTCCAGTCATTAATCATTGCCTACAGCCTCACTATTAGGGAAGCATCTCAGTCTACATATGTGCATTCAATTACAGGTTGATTGTTTTAGTTTATGGATTGTCTAGCTACTGTATTTCTTTTTCCCCCACCCCTCTCCATTTCTCTCCAGTCCTTATTTCCTAACTTAGTTCTTCACTGACTTTTATGATAAATGGAAGCATGGGGAGTGGAAAAAGTAAAATAAAATTAGTCTTTAGATCACTGTTACTAAAACTACCACCCAAATTTAGGGATATTCAAGCAATTTGTTATGGAATAAATAGATTATACAATTATTACATTTGCTTCTGTTATTCTTCCTGTCTCTTTCTGAAAAAGCAGCATAATGAAATGGGAAATTTTGATAAGCTGAGACTCAGACAGCTTGGCTTTGAATCCTGGCTCCATCACATAATAGTTGTGGTCTCAGCCAAATATCTGAGACTCAGTTTCTTATCTATGAAATCAATTAATGCCTTGACTTCCCACATGTATCATAGAAAAATCAATAATTTACAGTAAGATCCCCATTTAGAAGCTTTATGATATACATATAAGACCATCTTATTATATAAATTCACAAAAGTTATACCAACTCAATCTATGTCATTACACAAGTATTCCAACACTGCTGCTTAAAAATTCACCTGAAAGCTCCATCACTTAAAATACCCATCACACACTATCATGGTTCTGGGTGCAGCTGCAGAAGCTCATCTCTCCTGAGCTCACGTTACTGGCTCCAGTCCTTGTATGCTTTCTCTGTGACCCAGACTGAACGGACAGAACCATTTAGGGAAGCTCTTTTCATAGCAATAGCAGAAATCAGGAGGCCCAAAGTTCAGTGGAACAGGCACTTTCCAAACCCCACTTTGTTCTATGTCTGCTCATAATTCATTTGCTAAGTAACATCACATTGGCAAGTTCAAAAAGAGACAGGGAAGTACATTCTGGCTTCAGAGGGAGAGACTGTGAAATTACACAGCAAGAGCATAGATACAGGAAAGGTGAAGTACTGGGGACAAAAATCCTGTTTATCCCACTTCTAATGACTATTCCAGATTCTGTCTGTCCTCTCCAGCTATCTGTCCTCTGGCCATCTACATGCCACTCACCCTTTAATATTTCTCATGTAAGAGGACATGATGTTTTATTGGAATCTTCAGTTTGTATTGTGAGAATGAACCTTATTAATTACATATTATACACAGACACCCATGCAGTATATATTTTTAGGCAAGCCCATTTATATAAAATATTCAAAATGATTGATTTCTTCTTGCCATTTGAGAGGACATAATTGGGCTTCCCTGGTGGCTCGAATAGTAAAGAATCTGCTTGCAATATGGGAGACCCAGATTCAATCCCTGGGTCAGGAAGATCCCCTGGAGAAGGGAATGGCAACCTGCTGCAGTATTCTTGCCTGGAGAATCCCATGGAACCTGACAGGCTACAGTCCATGGGATCACAAAGAGTTGGACATGACTGAGCCACTAACACTGAAATGCTTAATCTTCCATAAACAAATTTTCAATGTAACAGGGCTATATCATTGAACAAATTTGAGTAAAAAAATTCTTGCTTGCAAATATTTCTAGGTTTCTCATATATTTGTTTGCCTTCTTATATGTAGAGCAATACACAGACACATATCTGAACTTTTGCAACCTAGGTCCTTGTGATACTGTGATTTATAATAGGAATATATTTTTGGGCTTCATCCAGGTTTTTGACATGGACAGATCTCCTGAGACTGTTGAAATTTCCTAGGCCCTGACAGTGATAAAGGTGCCTATTGTTGTTAATAGTGTGACTTTTGGAAAGCACCCAGGTAAATTTAGGAGTAGGGGCTGGTGTCTGGAAAACCCAACTATGTGACCAAAGGGTTGGAACTTTGAGCTTAACCATTACCCCCAAACTCTGATGAGAGGAGTGGGGCTGGAGGTGGAATCAGTTGCCAGTGGCCAATGATTTATTCAATCATGACTATGTAATGAAGCCTCTAATTTTAAAAAAAAAAAAGGAACAAAAAACCCCAAAGCATGGCTTTCTGAGAGCTTCAGTGTTGATGGACGTGTAGAGATTTGGGGGAGAGTTGGCCAACAGAGAAAGCATGGAAGCCACACACACTTTCCCTATACCTTACCCTATGCAGCTCTTTCATCTAGCTGTTTCTGAGTTATAGCCTATTGTAACCTACTAAGTAAAATGTTCCTCTAAATTCTGTGCATTGCTCTATCAAACCCAGGGAAGGTGGGTTTGATTTGTGGTGGGCCAAGCTTTCAGGGCTTCCCTGATTGCTCAGCTGGTAAAGAATCTGCCTGCAGTACAGGAGACCTGGGTTCGATCCCTGGGTTGGGAAGATACCCTGGAGAAGGGAACAGCTGCCCACTCCAGTATGCTGGGCTGGAGAATTCCATGGACTGTATAGTCAGTGGGGTTGCAAAGAGATGGACATGACTGAGTGACTTTCACTTTCACTAGCTTTTCACAGTGGCAGTATCATAGCCAATGAAGTTTATCCAAGGCATGATTATTGCTAATTGAAAACTTCTCCCTATAGCTGGTGGGCCAGCAGCACAGGAAATAACCTGAGCTTGCTGTTGGAGTTTGAAGTTGAAGTTGGCCTGAGGCCAGAGCCTATGGAATCATTCAGTGCCTCAGTGGACATGAAGTATAAAATGCCAGTTTCAACTCTCAAAGCTTATTTATTTCCCCCATGTTTTTATTATTTATTTATTTATAGTTTTAATCTTTTCAGTCATGCTGCACAGTATGTACAATCTAGTGCCCTGACCAGGAATTGAACATGAAACCCCTGTACTGACCGCACAGAATCCTAACCACTGGACCACCAGGGAAGTCCCTCTCCAACTTTTTTGTCCCACCTGAGAGCTTATCCCTCAGTTCCTCACTTCTCTGAATTGGTATTCCTCTAGTCATGTCAAACTTTTTTTTAACTCCTAATTTAATTCTTAATTTTTGAAAAAAAAAAATATAATGTAATTTCTCACTTTTTGACTTGGTATTTCTCCAATAACTTCAAACTTTTTTTTCTAGTTTTCTGAGTGATAGGGCTGCTCCATGGCTAGTCCTTGACTGTCTGAAACACTACCTTCAACTATAAAGTATTTAAAGAAAAAAAATACAAAAACCACTTTCTAGCTTCCCTTGTACCACCATCCTGCTTTCCCTAAGGCTGTTATGTAATAGAGTCAGTTAGACTTAATAGAGAACAAATTGGGTGAATTATTTGTAGCTAGCCCAGGAGATAATGTTCCATATTTTTCAAGGCTTGTTATTCTGTTAAAAGCCACAGGGTTTTAATTATTACTTTGATTTGATCTTTCAAAAGAAACGGAGTAATCACATTTATTTTTTGCCTTTACATCAGATGGACACTACTTATCGAAAGATGAAGACTTTCACTCATTCAACACAAAGGAGATATGTCACTACTCTGTTTAAAAAAAAAAAAATTGAGCAACTGAACAACTTGACTTTTTCTTTTCTCTTCCATGTGACACACAGGTTATAAAATTACATATCAGATATTCTATGCCTTTTGAGATAATATATTGGCTATGAGAAACCCTATTATTTTGGTAGAAGTTATTTTAACTTTGGATTTGGGAAAATGTAAATATTACTTCCCAGCCTCCAGCCCAAGACTGTGTGGTTCATGCCTCATTCAGTCCTCCTGCTGTGGTTCCAGTTTTTATCCTTCTCATCACAGAGTATGAAACAGCATATACTTCATGCTCCATTAGTGTACAAATTGTTTCATTTCTCTTCATTTCTTCCTATCTCTCTCTCCTTACCTTTGTCCAAAATCAGTATATGGCACTTAGAAAATATTTTTTTTTTGATGACTGAACATTTCTCATAGTAAGTAAATAAGTAACATTTCTCATTTCTCACTCAAAGGGGGCATATTTACTAGATTTCTAGTTCCTTGGTTTACAGTGAAGACCCTTGCTATCCTATGAACCAGGAAATTTACAAGTAAATTGTGTATTCTCTTTTATTATAACAAGCTAAGATGCTGCATAGGGTCTGTCTTCAGGGAGCCTACCATCTGGTGAGTCTCATTCCTTGCTCATAATGTGCCAGGCACTGTGATCAGCATTTGACAGTCATTGAATAAATATTCACTTAAATGTGTGGTTGAATGAAAAGAAGGAAATAAACTGCTGATGGCTGCTGCTGCTAAGTTGCTTCAGTCGTGTCCGACTCTGTGCAACCCCATAGAGTGACCATGAAATTAAAAGAATTAGATGTTTCAAATACTTATTATCAAGTTATACTAACTTAATGTGTCCACCTGCACAATAGTAATGCCTTTCATATGAGTACAAGGTCCGGATCCCTGTTTTACTTTATTACTCTGGGTGAGGCATGGTGAGACCAGACGCAGATAAAAGAGAGAGAAACCAGGAAGAATCCACAACCAGAAAGAGTTATGTTGTGCTCACAGTTTCCTGGAGATAGCACAGAATACCCTGCAGAGCCACTCAGGGGAAGGATTAGGACTGGTCATAAAGCAGAAGCGAGGGGCACTGAGGAAAAGAATTTTACCATGGTTTCTATGGGAAGAAAAGACTGAGGCATGGCAAGTAAGTTTAGAGTTGATTT
>NW_011494510.1:389715-394634 GCF_000754665.1 Bison bison bison
GTTGATTTATCTAAAAAATTTCGCAGGCTCTGGGGCATCAGTGTTGTCCCTGGTTTTCTGGTATCGGACTCTGGGAGACTAGCATGGGTGTGTAGTGAACCAGACTGTAAGAGTTAAGTAAGGTAAGTATTGGGGATGTTGACTTAATCTGCCAGACAGAAGAGGGAAATGAGGGACTTCCCTGATGGTCTAGTGGTTAAGAATCTGCACTCCCAATGCAACATTTGTTCCCTGGTCAGGGGATCCCACATGCTGTGAGCCATGGCCAAATACAGAAAAGAAAAGGGAACTGACTGGCCTCTAGCCAAAGCCTCAAAAACTGGATCAAGACAACACATATACACACATACACAACAGTTCCTGCATCCCTCCTTCCAGCTCTGAAAACTTGTCAATGGCCTTGCCGGTACATGCTGCACAAATTTGGAAATCAAAATTTTAAAATAATAATAATAGAAGAGAGAAAAGAAAGACTGAGAGAGAAGAAAGGAGTAAGCTAATAAAATTTTCTCCTCATTCATGAACAAATTCTTGTAGATACAGTTCCAACTTTTGTAAGTAAGTAGTTATGCTTGCATATAGTTTCATTTTTTAAAGGTATCTTGGATTCTGAAAGCAGTAGAAAGAGAGATAAGATAAACTCTAAGTAAGAGACTTCTGATTGTTATCACTCTGTTCAACACTTATTTTCCGCTTCGGAGACAAAGGAAATGTGTAAGAAAAGTAAATGTCTATGCTGTAGATTGATTGTGTTTTTCTGTGAGCAATAACTTTCTGTTGCGGATCACCCAGTCTGTGGTATTTTCTTATAGCAGCCGGATGGACTAAGTCTATTTTCAAATAACTTAGATTAAGGGAATAAAATATTGTTTAATGGACAAGCAACGTGTTGTTGTTGTTCAGTCACTCAGTCATGTCCGACTCTTTGCTACCCCTCGGCCTGCAGCACGCTAGGGTTTCCTGTCCTTCAGAATCTCCCCGGAATTTGCTCAAACTCATGTCCACTGAGTCAATGATGCCATCAAACCATCTCATCCTCTGTTGCTCCCATCTCCTCCTGTCCTCCATCTTTCCCGGCATCAGAGTCTTTTCCAGTAAGTCGGCTCTTTGTATCAGGTGGCCAAAGTATTGGAGCTTCAGCTTCAGCATCAGTCCTTCCAATAAATATTCAGGGTTAATTTCCTTTAGGATTGACTGGGGCTTCCCTGATAGCCCAGTTGGTAAAGAATCGCCTGCAATACAGTAAACCCTGGTACGATTCCTGGGTCAGAAGGATCCGCTGGAGGAGGGATAGGTTACCCACTCCAGGATTCTTGGGCTTCCCTTGTGGCTCAGTTGGTAAAGAATCTGCCTGATCTCCTTGCTGTCCAAGGGACTCTCAGGAGTCTTCTCCAGCACCACAGTTCAAAAGCATTAATTGTTTGACACTCAACCTTCTTTATGGTCCAACTCCCACATCCGTATATGACTACTGGAAAAATCATAGCTTTGACTATACAGACTTTGTTGGCAAAGTGATGTCTTTGCTTTTTAATAAACTGTCTAGGTCTGTCTTAGCTTTTCTTCCAAGAAACAGGCGTCTTTTAATTTTATGGCTTCAGTCACCATCTGCAGTGGAGCAAAAAAAAATAAAGTCTGCCACTGTTTCCATTGTTTCCCCATCTATTTGCCATGAAGTGATAGGACCTGATGCCTTTGTTTTTTGAATGTTGAATTTTAAGCCAGCTTTTTCACTCTCTTCTTTCAATTTCATCAAGAGGCTCCTTTAGATCCTTTTTACTTTCTGCCATTAGGGTGGTGTCATCTGCATATCTGAGGTTATTGATATTTCTCTTGGCAATCTTGATTCCAGTTTGTGATTCATTCAACCCAGCATTTGCGTGATGTACTCTGCATATAAGTTAAATAAGCAGGGTGACAATATACAACCCTGAAATATTCCTTTCCCAATTTTGAACCAGTCCATTTTTCCATGTCGGGTTCTAGCTGTTCCTTCTTGACCTATGTTCAGATTTCTCAGAAGGCAGGTAAAGTGGTCTGGTATTCCCATTTCTGGTATTTCCATTTGTTGATGACATTGGAAAACCAAGTAGAAACAGTTAGCAAATGTTATGCAATATCTCTCATCATTCACTAAAATAAGGCTTATGAATTTTAATTGTAAAGATTTGAAAACTTATCTTGGGTTATAGATAGGTTTCTTATAGAGAAATTTTCTTTTAATAATATCAGAATTTATTTTCCTATAAAGTTTAGTCTGGCAAGAGAAGAGAGAAGAAGAAAAAGAAAAACATACAAACACATACACAAACCAACAATGAGCATTACCTTCCTTGACACTTCCTAGTGCTAACCATTGACTTGTCACCTGAAGGGAAAATTTTGTCAGAAGACAAAGATCCCAATACAATTAAACTTGATATTGAGTCTTCAGTGCAGTTCAGTCTCTCAGTCGTGTCTGACTCTTTGCGACCCCATGAATCCCAGCATGCCAGGCCTCCCTGTCCATCACCAACTCCTGGAGTTTACCCAAACTCATGTCCATCAAGTTGGTGATGCCATCCAGCCATCTCATCCTCTGTCATCCCCTTCTCTTCCTGCCCCCAATCCCTCCCAGCATCAGGGTCTTTTCCAATGAGTCAACTCTTCAAATGAGGTGGCCAGTGTATTGGAGTTTCAGCTTCAGCATCAGTCTTTCCAATGAACACCCAGGACTGATCTCCTTTAGGATGGACTGGTTGGATCTCCCTGCTGTCCAAGGGACTCTCAAGAGATATTGAGTCTAACTACTTGTATTTTTCTTAAAAATATCATGCTGTTGTAAAAACCAGTTGTTAATGAGGTGATTGACTCTGAATGTCACCTCAGTTGCTTTCTAATTTTTTTAAGCATAATTTTTCAAGCTTTTAACCATAAATTGAATTCTACATGATATGTTGTCATACATTCTAAGTAGAGATAAAAATATGAAAATGTGCCATCCAGTTTTCCTGATACTACTGGTTTTCATTGGAATACAATGTAATGAGAGACCGCCGTAGTGGCCACCTATGTTGAATCTGCTGTGTAACCTACTGAGTCAAACAGTCAACAGTTGCCAGGTGGATGTCTAACAATGTACGGCACATTTAAGGGGACACTTTAAATGCTTTATTGGAATCCTGATCATGAACTTCCACATTTTTTCCTTCTCTTTAATATCAATCATCAAGAGTTTGCATGTTTTATTATAATTAGAGCACATAGCATGGAGTTGGAGAAACAGAAGGAAAACTATGAGCTGTGGAAGAGAATATCTCCAGGATTTCCAAGTTTATTCATTTTTTATTGTATTCTTTCAGCATACGTGCATTGTTTTCAACATGTCACATACACTCTTAAGTGCTGAAGGTACAGAGATGAAACCGGTGGTTGCTGTCTTTCAGGGTTATCAGAACAAATTGATTGTGCAGTATCACAATCCTCAAGATGAGTTTTGTTTTTAACAAGTGCCCTTGTATCTTTATGTAATGGCTGTATTGACGTATAAATGAAACGTAAAGGATGAGTTACTTGATATGAGACTTCAGATGAGAAGAGTCTTTTATCTTGAGCACCCTGTTCACGTGAGGATGTAAACAGCATGTATTATGGTTGCAAAATATTACAGAAGCAAATACATGAGTAATGCTGGAGTAGAATTTGCAAAATGGAGACACACAAGAGATAAAGCTGTGCAAAACATTTAATAACTTTGAAAAGACAGAGTCATTAAAATTTTGACAGAATAATATCAGGATAAGATTTAATTGTTACTGTAATGACTACCTGATTCTTCTATAGAATGGATTACAGAGTATCCCAGTGAATTGTTTGTGTATTTTTCAGTCTGTTACCTGACCTTCTCTTGTTCTGGTCTCATTTTCAGGGTAATCATGTTTTCCAGAAACTTCTTTTCTCTGACTTCTAGTGTTCTTCGTTCAGTAAGACTCCCAGGTAGAAGTCTGGAAGGGAGAGAGAAATGATGTATTTTTAACCTTTCTTTTGGCTTTCTTGTTGCCACTGACAATGACTACCTTATTTGTCAGATCCAGCTCTCCTTCTCCTCCCTCCATCATTACATTTCACGTGGAAAGCTTGTGTTCTGGCTCCTTTCAGATGATTCTTCATTAATGGGTCTGGTATGCCTACTTTTATTAAACACACAGCTCTAAGGGTGTAGCATCATCCCTCTGTTGCTAATCTATGGATTTCCTTAGCATTCTCTCTTGGGCTTTCAAGTTTTTTCCTTACTAGTGTGAACAAGTGTCTATTGATCTATCTATTTAGCTAATATATAATTAAAGTATAATTGAATATATACTTGAATGACCTAGAGGCTCTTGTTTTCATGTTTAAAATTGTACTACCACCTTTAAATGAATTATGTATAACAGTGAGATGCACAATGCAATGGACTATCCTAGTATAAGCCCTCACTATCAATTATCCAGTGAGTTTAGTAATATAGAAAAGGATAAACTATATAAACTATTTAAAGATAGAATTACAATTTTGAAATTTTTTTATGGTAGTGAAAAATATAGGAGGATGGTTTAGAATTTGAGTCAATGAGGTGAACATTTAGTAAGGAAACAGAACATACAGATTAGGAATTTGTGTGGTAATAGTATCTTTGATGGGGTCATTCTGAGATGTATATTAAGCTGACTAATGCAAAAGAGGTATACATTATAGTTGTAGGATAGTTATTATAGATAAGCAGTGTCTGCCAGGGTACATTATATTTTGTATAGATTTGAGTTTGTGTCAGGTAATTTATTTCTTCTGCCTAAACAATTTTTTTTTCAAGTTTCTTGTAGTGCTGGTCTGCTAGTAATAGAGTTTCTACTTTTATTTCAGACTGATATATATATATATATATATATATATATATATAT
>NW_011494510.1:394734-403008 GCF_000754665.1 Bison bison bison
TATATATATATTTTCTATTTACAGTGCTATTCAAATATAGCTCCATCTCTTCTGGTTAGCATAGTTTCTGATAAGAAGTCTGTTATATATCTTATCCTTATGTAAATGCAATATGGTTTTTCTTTCTTTGTCTTCCTCCTTCAAGATTTTCTTTTGATCTTTGGTTTTCAGAAGATTTGAATATGATGTGTCTAGGTGTGCATGTTATATTTATTCTACCTACCATTCCAAGTTTCTTGAATCTATAATTTGACATCGTTCATTATTTTAAGAAAACTGTCATCATTTCTCCAAATATTCTAGGATTCCAGTTTCACAAATGTTAGTCTACTTGATATTTTCCTGTATTTCTTTATTATAGCATTATCTTTGTTTACTCTTATTCCTTTATGTTTCACATTGGATAATTTCTATTGATCTAGCTTTAAAGTCACTGTCTTAGTCAGCTTGGGTGGCAATAACAAAATACCATAGACTGAGTGGCTAAAAAGCAGGAACTTCCTTCTAATACTTCCAGAAGCTAGGAGGTCCAAGATAAGACGGCCAGCATGGTCAGGTTCAAGTGAGAGCCCTCTTCCCTTGCAGATGGCCTCCTTCTCACTGTATCCTTACCTAGTGAAGAGAGAGAAAGCTCTGATCTCTTTTCCTTCTAATAAGGAAGGAATCATTCATCATTCAATGCCACTCTCTTGACCTCATCTAAATCTAATTTTGTCTTAAAGACCTCCTTTCCAAATACCATCATAATGGAAGTTAGAGTTTCAAAATACAAACTTTGAGGATATACAAGCATTCAGTTCATAACATTTGCTACTGCTCCCCCCACCCCTGCAATTTTATATTCTTCTTACAGGCAAAATGCCTTCATTCCATTTCAACTGCTCCTATAATCTTAATTTGTTCTAATGTCAACTCTAAAGTTTAAAACTCAAAGTCTCATCTACTGTGAAGTTGCTCAGTTGTGTCTGACTCTTTGTGATCCCATGGACCATAGCCTACCAGGCTCCTCTGTCCATGGGATTTTCCAGGCAAGAATACTGGAGTAGGTTGCCATTTCCTTCTCCAAAAGGTCTTCCCAACCCAGGGATTGAACATGGGTCTCCCACATTGTAAGGAGACGCTTTACTGTCTGAGCCATCAGGGAAACCACCAGGGAAGTCTCATCTAAATATTACTTAAATCAGATATAGGTTAAACCCCAAGTACAGTTTATCCTGAGATTTTTTTTTTTCCCTCTAGCTGTGAACCTATAAAACCAAATAAGTTATGCTTTTCCAAAATACAGTGGTGGAATTTGCATTTTTCTCATTTCAGAAGGAAGAAATTAGAAGGATGAGTCCCTAGCAAGTTCAAAACCTAGGCAGAGAAACATCATTAGATCTCAATGCTAGTATTAATATAATCCTCTTTGTCTCAGTGTTACACCTTCCAGTCATACTAGGGTGGTAGTTTTACCTCTTTGATTCTACGAAGTAAGAATTAAGCCCCCAAGACCCTGGCAGCCCCACCCTCAAGGCTCCAGGCAAACATCATCTGTCCTGTTGACCTTGAGGCAATAGTGTTTCCCTTTGAAACCAATGAGAGAGACCTGATAATCTCTGACTCACCTTCAGGGTTATTCTCCTTTTGTCTTGAAGGCTTGTTGTTGTTGTTCAGTTGCTCAGTCATGTCTGACTCTTTGAGACCCCATGAACTGCAGCATTTCAGGATTCCCTGTCCTTCACTATCTCCCAGAGTTTGCTCAAACTCACATCCATCAAGTCAGTGATGCCATCCAACTATCTCACCCTCTGTGTCCTCTTCTCCTGCCCTCAATCTTTCCCAGCATCAGAAAGAAAGTGAAAGTGATGTCACTCAGTCCTGTCTGACTCTTTGTGACCCTATGGCCTGTAGCCCACCAGCTCCTCCATCCATGGGATTTTCCAGGCAAGAATATTGGAGTGGATTGCCATTTTCTTCTCCAGGGGATCTTTCCGACCCAGGGATCAAACTCAGGTCTTCCACATTGCAGGCAGACTCTTTACCCACTGAGCCAGAAGGGAATCCCAGCATCAGGGTCTTTACCAATGATTGGTTCTTCATATCAGGTGGCCAAAGTATTGTAGCTTCAGCTTCAGCACCAGTCCTTCCAATGAATATTCAGGGTTAATTTCCTTTAGGATTGACTGGTTTGATCTCCTCTCAGTCCAAGGGACTCTTCAAGGATTCTTGAAGACTAGCACATGTTTATGGACAAATATTTCTATGGTTCTGTCCTGTAGGCCCTAAGAAGTCTGACAGCTTTACTTAATTTTGTCTGATCTACATCTCTTTCAGTTTAAACTGATAGGGTTTCTGCTGGAGTGGATGATTAGGCCTATGATTCTCACCCAGACTAATCACTTTATCGAATGGTTGATTGTACACACACTTAAAATTCTCTTCAGAAAAATGCTTTCTCAGTTTTGCAATATGGATAGGCTGAGAATTTTTCAGATCTTTAAGTTAAGCTTTACTTTGGTTAACAATTTTGTCTTCAAGTCTTTTTTTCTCTCTTCTGAAGTTTTCTATAAGCAATCAAGGGAAAACAAGCTACTTCTTCAACATTTTTCTTAGAAGTCTCCTCTGCTGCTTCTGCTGCTGCTAAGTCACTTCAGTCGTGTCTGACTCTGTGTGACCCCATAGATGGCAGCCCACCAGGCTCCCCAGTCACTTGGATTCTCCAAGCAAGAACACTGGAGTAGGTTGCAATTTCCTTCTCCAATGCATGAAAGTAAAAAGTGAAAGTGGAGTCGCTCAGTCATGTCAGACTCTTAGTGACTCTGTGGACTGCAGCCTACCAGGCTCCTCTGTCCATGGGGTTTTCCAGGCAAGAGTCATGGAGTGGGGTGCCATTGCCTTCTCCTAAAAGTCTTCTCTACCAAATATCAAATTTCATCTTTTGCAAGCTGTATTTTCTACACAGCACTAGAATATGAACAAAATTCAGCCATGTTCTTTGCTGTATCATAGCAAGGATGATCTTTTCTCCATTGTCCAATAACATGTTCTTCATTTCTGCCTGACACGTCACCAGGATAACCTGTATTGTACACATTTCCACAAATATTTTGCTCATAATTTATATAAGTATATTCTAAAACAACGTAAGCTTTCCCAGTAACTTTCCTTTTTTTTTTTTCTGAGCTTTCACCAGAATCACCTTTAATAGTCCTTTCCTGATGGTCTTGGATTTTTCTATCCAGTACCTCAAAACTCCTCCAGCTTTTACCAATTATTCAGTTCTAAGATGCTTCCACATTTTTAGGTATTTGTTATGACATCAATCCACCTCTCAGTATCAATTTTTGTCTTAGTCAACTCAGACTGCCATGACAATAAGTAGTTTAAAAACAGAAATGTGTTTCTCACAGTTCTGTAGTTTGGGAAGTAAAAGATAAGGAGTGTCACTATGTTCAGATTCTGGTAAGGGCCTTCTTCCTGGTTTGAAGATAGTTGCCTTTTCCCTGTGACCTCACATAGCAGAGAAAGAATAAACATGAGTCCCTTCCTCTACTTCAGTTCAGTTCAGTCACTCACACAACACTCAGTTGTGTCCAACTCCTTGCGACACCATGGAGTGCAGCACGCCAGGCCTCCTTGTCCATCACCAACTCCTGGAATTTACCCAAAATCATCTCCATAGTGTCTGTGATGCCATCCAACAATCTCATCCTCTGTCGTCCCCTTCTCCTCCTGCCTTCAATCTTTCCCACTATCAGGGTCCTTTCCAGTGAGTCAGCTCTTCACAGCAGGTGGCCGAAGTATTGGAGTTTCAGCTTCAACATCAGTCTTTCCAATGAAAACTCAGGACTGATCTCCTTTAGAATGGATTGGATCTTCTTGGAGTCAAAGGGATTCTCAAGAGTCTTCTCCAACACCACAGTTCAAAAGCATCAATTATTTACACTCAGTATTCTTTATAGTCCAACTCTCACATCCATACATAACTACTGGAAAAACCATAGCCTTGACTAGATGGACCTTTGTTGGCAAAGTAATGCCTCTGTGGGTTTTTTTTTTTTCCCCCTCTGTTTTTTAATATGCCATCTTTCTTCTAAGGAGCAAGCATCTTGTAATTTCATGGCTGCAGTCACCATCTACAGTGATTTTGGAGCCCCCCCAAAATAAAGTCTGTCACTGTTTCCAATGTTTCCCTATCTATTTGCGATGAAGTGATGGAACCAGATGCCATGATCTCAACTTTCTCAATGTTGAGCTTTAAGCCAAAATTTCACTCTCTTCTTTCACTTTCATCAAGAGGCTCTAGTTTTTCTTTACTTTCTGCCATAAGGGTGGTGTTATCTGCATATCTGAGGTTATTGATATTTCTCCCAGCAATCTTGATTCCAGCTGTGCTTCCTCCAGTCCAGCATTTCTCATGAAGTATTCTGCATATAAGTTAAATAAGCAGGGTCACATTATATAGCCTTGACATACTACTTTCCTGATTTGCACCAGTCTGTTGTTACATGTCCAGTTCTAACTGTTGCTTCCTGACCAGCATACAGATTTCTCAAGAGCCAGGTCAGGTGGTCTGGTATTCCCATCTCTTTCAGAATTTTCCATAGTTTGTGGTGATCCACAAGTCAAAGGCTTGGCTTAGTCAATAAAGCAGAAATAGATGTTTTTCTGGAACTCTCTTGCTTTTTTGAAGATCCAATATGTGTTGGCAATTTGATCTCTGGTTCTTCTACCTTTTCTAAAACTAGCTTGTACATCTGGAAGTTCATAGTTCATGTACTATTAAAGCCTGGCTTGGAGAATTTTGAGCATTACTTTGCTAGCATGTGAGATGAGTGCAATTGTGCCATAGTTTGAGCATTCTTTGGCATTGTCTTTATTTGGGTTTGGAATGAAAACTGACCTTTTCCAGTCCTGTGGCAACTGCTGAGTTTTCCAAATTTACTGGCATATTGAGGGCAGCACTTTCACAGCATCATCTTTTAGGATTTGAAATAGCTCAATTGGAATTCCATCACCTCCACTACTTTTGTTCATAGTCATGCTCCTAAGGCCCACTTGACTTCACATTCCCAGATATCTGGCTCTAGGTGAGTGATCACACCATCGTGATTATCTGGGTCATGAAGATCTTTTTTGTACGGTTCCTCTGTGTATTCTTGCCACCTCTTCTTAATATCTTCTGCTTCTGTTAGCTCCATACCCTTTCTGTCCTTTATTGAGCCCATCTCAGCATGAAATGTTCCCTTTCTATCTCTAATAATCTTGAAGAGATGTCTAGTTTTTCCCATTCTATTATTTTCCTCTAATTCTTTGCACTGATCACTGAGGAAGGCTTTCTTATCTCCTCTTGCTATTCTTTGGAACTCTGCATTCAAATAGGTCCTTTTCTCCTTTGCCTTTAGCTTCTCTTCTTTTCACAACTATTTGTAAGGCTTTCTCTGACAACCTTTTTGCATTTCTTTATCTTGGGGATGGTATTGATAACTGTCTCCTGTACAATGTCACGAACCTCCATCCATAGTTCATCAGGCACTCTGTCTATCAGATCTAGTCCCTTAAATCTATTTCTTTTTTTTTTTTTTTGAGTTTTTTTTTTAATAAGAAAAAAAACTTTATTTGAAGTGTTCACAAGAATTTTAACATAGTAAACCTCAACTCAAACATTGACACACAAACAATAAAAAATATTAAAGAGTATCATCATACATCATTTTGGCAAAACAAGATGGTCCAAGTTCTTGTCACAAAACATTGCATAGTGACATTTTTCCTGTCAAATGACTAACTAGATGAAAATACCACATTTCTTTTGTGTCCTTAAGAATATGTAGGTCATTTATCGATTATTGAGTTTTGAGAAGATTCATCTACAATATATTCCTCTGAAAGCTCATAACCTGACCAATTTAGCCATCCCTGTATAATCATAAGGGATTTGATTTAGGTCATACCTGAATGACCTAGTGGTTTTCCCTACTTTCTTCTATTTCAGTCTGAATTTGGCAATAAGAAGTTCATGATCTGAGCCACAGTCAGCTCCTGGTCTTGTTTTTACTGACTGTATAGAGCTTCTTCACCTTTGGCTGCAAAGAATACAATCAATCTGATTTCAGTGTTGAGCATCTGGTGATGTCCATGTGTAGAGTCTTCTCTTGTGCTGTGGGAAGAGGGTGTTTGCTATGACCAGTGTGTTCTCTTGGCAAAACTCTATTAGCCTTTGCCCTGCTTCATTCTGTACTCCAAAGCCAAATTTGCCTATTACTCCAGGTGTTTCTTGACTTCCTTCTTTTTCATTCCAGTCCCCTATAATGTAAAGGACATCTTTTTGGTGTCTTAGTTCTAGAAGGTCTTGTAAATCTTCCTAGAACCATTCAACTTCAGTGTCTTTAGCATTACTGGTCGGGGCATAGACTTGGATTACTGTGGTACTGAATAGTTTGCCTTAGAAACGAACCGAGATCATTCTGTCATTTTTGAGATTGCATCCAAGTACTGCGTTTTGGACTCTTTTTTTTTTCACTATGATGGCTACTCCATTTCTTCTAAGGGATTCTTGTCCACAGTAGTATATATAATGGTCATCCGAGTTAAATTCACTATTTCAGTCCATTTTAGTTCTCTGATTCCTAAAATGTCGACGTTCACTCCTCCCATCTCCTGTTTGATCACTTTCATTTGGCCTTGATTCATGGACCTAACATTCCAGGTTCCTATGCAATATTGCTCTTTACAGCATCATACCTTGCTTCCATCACCAGTCACATCCACAACTGGGTGTGTTGTTTTTTCTTTGGCTCTGTCTCTTCCTTCTTTCTGGAGTTATTTCTCCACTGATCTCCAGTAGCCTAGTGGGCACCTACCAACCTAGGGAGTTCATCTTTCAGTGTCTTATCTTTTTGCCTTTTCATACTGTTCATGGGTTTCTCAAGGCAAGAATACTGGAGTGGTTTGCCATTCCCTTCTCCAGTGGACCTCATTTTGTCAGAACTCTCCACCATGACCCATCCGTCTTGGGTGGCCCTTCATGGCATGGCTAATAGTTTCATTGAGTTAGACAACGCTGTGGTCCATGTGATTAGATTGATTACTTTTCTGTGATTGTGGTTTCAGTCTGTCTGCCCTCTGATGCCTTCTCCCAGCGCCTACCATCTTACTGGGGTTCCTCTGACCTTGGACATGGGGTATGTCCTCAGGCCACTGGTCCTGACTTTGAATGTGGGGTATCTCCTCTCGGCCCCTTGCCACTTCAGAGCCACACGACTGCTGCTCACCTTATAAAGAGACTAATCCCACGGTAGAAACTCCATGTTTATGATTGCATTTCAATTTAATTACCTCCTCAAAGTCCTACCTACAAATACCATCACTTTAAGAATTAGGGTTCCATAATACATATTTTGCAAGGACACAAGTCTGAATCTCTTTTGCCTATTTAGAATCCAACAAGTCAGTCAAAGGCATTTTGCATCTCCGCTACTATATTTTGCTTGGTTTGGTTTTATTTTAATCCTAATGTTTTCATTTGATTCTTATGGTTTCCATATTTTTACTAATCCCATCTGATTAAAATATCTACCATTTACCCCCAAAGTCTTGGCATATTAATGATAGGTATTTTAAATGGCTTTGATGTAAACTTACCTGAATCAGTTCCATTGAACTCAACTCAGATCTTCTTACCTGAGCCAGTCCTTATCTGAATCTATTTCTGCTGGTTATTTTGTCTCTTGACAGTGTGAATTATTTTCTTTGTATGTTGTTTTTATTTTTTAGTTAAAATCTGATGATCAATGGGACAGTAAAGAACAAGATAAATAATACATATGCTTGGGAACAAGCATCTTCCTTACTCTATAAACCTTTGGTGTCTTAGTCTATTTGGGCTACTGTAACAATACTACAGACTAAAAAGCCTCTTGATGAAAGTGAAAGAGGAGAATGAAAAAGTTGACTTAAAGCTCAACATTCATAAAACTAAGATCATGGCATCTGGTCCCATCACTTCATGTCAAATAGATGGGGAAACAGTGGAAACAGTGTCAGACTTTATTTTTCTGGGATCCAAAATCACTGCAGATGGTGATTGCAGCCATGAAATTAAAAGACCCTTACTCCTTGAAAGGAAAGTTATGACCAAACTAGATAGCATATTGAAAAGCAGAGACATTCCTTTGCCAACAAAAGTCCATCTAGTCAAGGCTATAGTTTTTCCAGCAGTCATGTATGGATGTGAAAGTTGGACTGTGAAGAAAGCTGAGCACCGAAGAACTGATGCTTTTGAACTGTGGT
>NW_011494510.1:403108-409655 GCF_000754665.1 Bison bison bison
TCTCCCACAAAGTCCAAAAGACTGTTCTATACATCTGTGCCTCTTTTGCTGTCTCACATACAGGGTTATCACTACCATCTTTCTAAATTCCATATATATGCATTAGTATACTGTATTGGAAGGAATGATGCTAAAGCTGAAACTCCAGTACTTTGGCCACCTCATGCGAAGAGTTGACTCATTGGAAAAGACTCTGATGTTGGGAGGGATTGGGGCAGGAGGAGAAGGAGGCGACAGAGGATGAGATGGCTGGATGGCATCACCGACTCGATGGATGTGAGTTTGAGTGAACTCCGGGAGTCGGTGATGGACAGGAAGGCCTGGCGTGCTGCAATTAATGGGGTCGCAAAGAGTCGGACACGACTGAGCGACTGAACTGAACTGAAGTATCAGTATAAGCAACAGAAATGTATTGCTTATGATTTGGAGGCTCAAATTCCAATTTGAGGGTGACAGCTTGGTTGGGTTTTAATGAAAACCCACTTTCCGGTTCATAGACAGTATCTTCCTGCTGTGTCCCCACATGTGGAAGGGACAAGAGAGAGCTTTCAGGCCTCTTTCACAGGGTATTCATGAGGGCAAGAAGACTCCACTCTCATGACCTTTCCAAAGGCCCCCACCTCCTGATACAGTCACATTGTGCATTAGGATTCCAACACAGACGTTTGGTTGGGGGAAGAGGGACACAAAAATTCAGACCATAGCAGGGGGGCACTGGGAGCCTGAGTCATTCAGCTCAAAAGCTGAGCTGGCTTACAGATCACAAACAGTTGGACATGACTGAAGTGACTTCGCACATACTTAAATTCATTTGGTGTTACTGAATGGCCCAGATAAAAAGTGCTTTGCCAGAGAGATTTTCTGTGTTCTTGCTCCACTCTCAGCTTTAGCCTTCACTTACAAGCTTGATCTCCCGGAGGTCTTTCTGCATCCTTTGCTTCTCTTCCCATGCCATAGTGCTATTTTTGGTTAATTGTATTTTCTAGATTGTGAATGGGAGTGGATAGGTCTTGTGTGTGTGTGTTTCTGTTGCAGTGGTTCAGTCTTAAGTCTCAGGCAGTTTGTGTCTTTAGATTTAGAGGGTGGGGCTAAAGGAATTCCCCTGCTCCAGAAATGGTGTTCTCCAAAAGTCTGGGCTCAGGGTAATTTGCAGTCCCTCTACCATGCTTCCTATCTTCCCACAAGCTGCAGCTACTCCCCTTCTCCAGGCGTGCTCCATCAGTAGACGCCTGCCCTGACTCCAGTCTTTCTCATTGTCACCTGATGAGGTTCATTGAAAAGAATCTGAGAATGCCTATGGACTCTCCTTTGTCTGTGACTTCCGGGGCTTCTGTATTTAGAAGCTATCAAATGCTCAGCACTTACAAATTCTTTAAATATATTAGCTGAGTTCTTTCCTAACTGTCTTCTTTCCTAACTATATGTCTTCCTCCTATGATTGGCCCAAGGTGAGATAGTATTCATGTCCCTTCTCTCCTTGGAGGCACTTTTTTATTCTTAGATTTCAGGCTAATTGGTTTCACTATAATTTCAGTTCCCTGATCAGTATGAGTCTGTATCTTATCCAGCTTTTCCTTGTTAGGATAAAAGAAACCCTCTTTCCAACTTTCTACATTCTAAGCAGAAGATGGAAGTCCTCAGAATACTTTCTATGTCATATTTTTACTTTGCCCTTACATCTTTAGTTATTCAGGGATTTTAGTTTATAATCAGTAATAAAAGCAAAATTTGACCTCTACTCATGACCATGTTAGTCACTTTCTTAATACTTCTCATATCAGCTCTGGGAAGAAAAAAAAAAAAAACTTTGGGAAATAATGATTCTAGGAGTCTCCCTCCCCAAAATAACATATTTTTAAATGCTTCTTTGTTTGAACCCAGGAGAATTATCACAAAGGTGCAGTTCTTAACTATGTGGTGTATCTGTCTTAATGTATTTGGGCTACCATAACAAGGTAGTATACACTAAGTGGCTTATAAACAACAGAAATTTAGTTCTGGAGGCTGAGGAGTTCAAGATCAATGAGAAGACAATGTCTGGTTAGAGTCTGCTACCTGCTTTCTTATAGCAGGAAGCCTTCTTCTTGCCGTGTCCTTATCTGGTGGAAAAGAGAGGGAGTTCTCTGAGTTCTAAGACCACTGATCCAATTCATAAGATGACTAAACCATCTACCAAAGGCCCTACCTCCAAACACCATCTCATTGGGGGTAAGAATTTAATGTATGAATTTTGAGGGAATATAAACTTTTAGTTTATAGCAGCATTTGTTAATATCATCTGGTCTTTTCATACATTGAAAGCCAGTATTTACTAATACAATGTAGAGTATTCGAATGTGTGTACAATGTATCAAAATATCTAACATTGCATCGAATCCTTAGATCTTTACATTGACTGTATCATCTTAGATTGGACATTCAAAATATAGACTCTAGGCCAACTGATGAGACCTCAGTAGCCAATACTTTTGCTTGTGTGTGTCTTTGGATCAGTGACATAGTCTTTTAAACACTGAGACAATTGTTTCATGGATCTGTGTACTATTTCCATGATTCTGATTCTCTGTGGTGATGAGAGGAATGTTAGCTTAGATTTCCTCTTCTCATTGCATCACTCTGATCCTTACTTTTTGAATGCAGAGTTCTCAAAAGTGACTCATCTGTCAAATTTCAACTCCAGTATTCTTTCTGAGTGCCTACACTTTTACTCAGAATTAATGTTTACCAATCACACCATCATTACATTATATACAAATATACACCTGCTATATGAAAGGGCAGAGAACTCTTTGTACATGTCTGTGGTCAGGGTCATTGGAGCTATGGTTCTTTATAAACACTTACCAAGGATTAATCATAATAATTATAGAGTAAAAAGTGAACAGCATTTTAATCATGGTAAAATGAAGAGCTTCTCAGTCATTCTAAATATAGCCCACATATTTCATGTTAGCCAGAAAATAACATCAAAATTAAAGAGAAACAGCATTTATTATATATGTACACCTTCTTAGATATTATGAAACATGTTAAACAGAATATTTCTAATTCTCCTTGTTTAATCAAAATAACTTATATCCACAGAGATCAAGTCAGTTTCCTGAGGTCCAAGCAGAATATGAACTCAGCTCTCCTACATTCTAAGTCCTATACTTTCTGCCCTGAAATCACATGGATTATCTCTCATTGGAAGTGTTTAAATATATATGTTAAACATATAAGTGAATGAATGAATAAATGAATGAATTATGAAGTAACCTGAAGCTTAACCTCTGAAGCTCCATGTAATATACTTTCTTTTTTTTTTCTTGGTAGAGGAAATCTTCATCACTGTGGATTTATTATGATTTCTTAAATGACATCAAAAGCACAGCTAACAAATGAAAAAGATAGATAAGTTGAACTTCATGAAAATTAAAAACTTTTTATTCATCAAAGAATGCTATTAAAATGTTTTTATTTATGATGAGTAATTTAAAAAAATCTTTCTTAACTATTAGAAGTCTCCAAAATAGAAACAGAATTACTCTAATTTAATCCAAAATAATAAGAAATAAAGTTGTGTTGAAATTATTTTGGCATAATGTATAATTTGAAATTAAAAATGTGTCTGAAAAAGTTTATAGCCATTGATATCTTAAATTTAATTTCTGAAAACCAACTGAAACATGTAATATGGAAGCTGTGTGTCTTGCTGTGTTTGGCTTCTAATTTCATTTAAGACTGAGGATTAAAACAAATGGAGAATCACTTTTCTGATTGGTAGTAGTAATAATGATGACCATTTGGATCATTCAAGGAAAAAGAAGTACACTCTGTTTATGATGTAGGTGAACACTGTGATCCCATTAATAAAAGTGAAAACCAGAAAGAAGTAAAAAAGGACACTTTGAGTTAAAACTCACAAAATGGTAGAAAATATTGCAAATTGTACATTTGATAAAGAATTAATATCCAGAATGTATAAATAACTCCTATAGCTCAATCATACCACTAAAACCTAGACCCAGTTATGAATTTATGAATGGTCAAAGGCTTGAATAATATTCAAATGGTCAATAAGAACATGAAAAATTCTTGTTTTGGGGAAATGCAAATCAAAACCACAGTGAGGTACCACTTCACACCCCCCAGGATGGCTAAAAGTTTTTTTTTTTTTAACTTAAATTTACTTATTTTAATTGGAGGCTAATTACTTTACCATATTGTATTGGCTTTGCCATACATCAACTAGAATCTGCCACTGGTGTACATGTGTTCCCCTTCCTGAACCCCCCTCCCACCTGCCTCCCTGTACCATCCCTCTGGGTCATCCCAGTGCACTAGCCCCAAGCATCCTGTGTCCTGCATTGAACCTGGACTAGTGATTCGTTTCTTATATGATATGATACATGTTTCAATGCCATTCTCCCAAATCATCCCACCCTCTCCCTCTCCCACAAAGTCCAAAAGACTGTTCTATACATCTGTGCCTCTTTTGCTGTCTCACATACAGGGTTATCATTACTAGCTTTCTAAATTCCGTACATATGCATTAGTATACTGTATTGGTGTTTTTCTTTCTAACTTACTTCACTCTGTATAATAGGCTCCAGTTTCATCCACCTCATTAGAACTGATTCAAATGTATTCTTTTTAATGGCTGAGTAATACTCCATTGTGTATATGTACCACTGCTTTCTTATCCATTCATCTGCTGATGGACATCTAGTTTGCTTCCATGTCCTGGCTATTATAAACTGCTGCGATGAACATTAGGGCACATGTGTCTCTTTCAATTCTGGTTTCCTCGGTGTGTATGCCCAGCAGTGAGATTGCTGAGTCATAAGGCAGTTCTATTTCCAGTTTTTTAAGGAATCTCCACACTGTTCTCCATAGTGGCTGTACTAGTTTGCATTCCCACCAACAGTGTAAGAGGGTTCCCTTTTCTCCACACCCTCTCCAGCATTTATTGCTTGTAGACTTTTGGATCACAGCCATTCTGACCGGCATGAAATGGTACCTCATTGTGGTTTTGATTTGTATTTCTCTGATAATGAGTGATGTTGAGCATCTTTTCATGTGTTTGTTAGCCATCTGTATGTCTTCTTTGGAGAAATGTCTATTTAGTTCTTTGGCCCATTTTTTGATTGGGTCGTTTATTTTTCTGAAATTGAGCTGCAGGAGTTGCTTGTATATTTTTGAGATTAGTTGTTTGTCAGTTGCTTCATTTGCTATTGTTTTCTCCCATTCTGAAGGCTATCTTTTCACCTTGCTTATAGTTTCCTTTGTTGTGCAGAAGCTTTTAATTTTTGTTAGGTCCCATTTGTTTATTTTTGCTATTATTTCCAATATTCTGGGAGGTGGGTCATAGAGGATCCTGCTTGATTTATGTCTGAGAGGTTTTTGCCTTTGTTCTCCTCTAGGAGTTTTATAGTTTCCGGTCTTATGTTTAGCTCTTTAATACATTTTGAGTTTATTTTTGTGTATGGTGTTAGAAAGTGTTCTAGCTTCATTCTTTTACAAGTGGTTGACCAGTTTTCCCAGCACCACTTGTTAAAGAGATTGTCTTTAATCCATTGTATATTCTTGCCTCCTTTGTCAAAGATAAGGTGTCCATAGATGCGTGGATTTATCTCTGGGCTTTCTATTTTGTTCCATTGATCTATATTTCTGTCTTTGTGCCAGTACCATACTGTCTTGATGACTGTGGCTTTGTAGTAGAGCCTGAAGTCAGGCAGGTTGATTCCTCCAGTTCCATTCTTCTTTCTCAAGATTGCTTTAGCTATTCAAGGTTTTTTGTATTTCCATACAAATTGTGAAACTATGTGTTTTAGCTCTGTGAAAAATACCGTTGGTAGCTTCATAGGGGTTGCATTGAATCTATAGATTGCTTTGAGTAGTATACTCATTTTCACTATATTGATTCTTCCGATCCATGAACATGGAATATTTCTCCATCTGTTAGTGTCCTCTTTGATTTCTTTCACCAGTGTTTTATAGTTTTCTATATATAGGTCTTTAGTTTCTTTAGGTAGATATATTCCTAAGTATTTTATTCTTTTCATTGCAATGGTGAATGGAATTGTTTCCTTAATTTCTCTTTCTGTTTTCTCATTATTAGTGTATAGGAATGCAAGGGATTTCTCTGTGTTAATTTTATATCCTGCAACTTTACTATATTCATTGATTAGCTCTAGTAATTTTCTGGTGGAGTCTTTAGGGTTTTCTATGTAGAAGATCATGTCATCTGCAAACAGTGAGAGTTTTACTTCTTCTTTTCCAATCTGGATTCCTTTTATTTCTTTTTCTGCTCTGATTGCTGTGGCCAAAACTTCCAAAACTATGTTGAATAGTAGTGGTGAAAGTGGACACCTTTGTCTTATTCCTGACTTCAGGGGAAATGCTTTCAATTTTTCACCATTGAGGATAATGTTTGCTGTGTGTTTGTCATATTTAGCTTTTATTATGTTGAGGTATGTTCCTTCTATTCCTGCTTTCTGGAGAGTTTTTATCATAAATGGATGTTGAATTTTGTCAAAGGTCTTTCTCTGCATCTATTGAGATA
>NW_011494510.1:409755-410260 GCF_000754665.1 Bison bison bison
TTCAAAGAACCAGCTTTTGGTTTTGTTGATTTTTGCTATGGTCTCTTTTGTTCCTTTTGCATTTATTTCTGCCCTAATTTTTAAGATTTCTTTCCTTCTACTAACCCTGGGGTTCTTCATTTCTTCCTTTTCTAGTTGCTTTAGGAATAGAGTTAGTTTATTTATTTGACTTTTTTCTTGTTTCTTGAGGTATGCCTGTATTGCTATGAACTTTCCCCTTAGGACTGCTTTTAAAGTGTCCCACAGGTTTTGGGTTGTTGTGTTTTCATTTTCATTCATTTCTATGCATATTTTTATGTCTTTGATTTCTTCTGTGATTTATTGGTTATTCAGCAGCATGTTGTTCAGCCTCCATATGTTGGAATTTTTAATAGTTTTTCTCCTGTCATTGACATCCAATCTTACTGCATTGTGGTCAGAAAAGATGCTTGAAATGATTTAATTTTTTTTTTTTTTTAATTTACCAAGGCTAGATTTATGGCCCAGGATGCGATCTATCCTGGAG
>NW_011494510.1:410360-410722 GCF_000754665.1 Bison bison bison
CTTCTTGGATTGATCCTTTGATCATTATTAGTGTCCTTTGTCTCTTTTCACAGCCTTTTTTTTTTTTTTACTTATTATTTTTATTTATTTATTTTTGAACATTAATGTTCACAGAATAATTATTTATTTATTTTAATTTTATTTTATTTTTAAACTTTATATAATTGTATTATTTTATCTGATATGAGTATTGCTACTCTTGCTTTCTTTTGGTCTCTATTTGCGTGGAATATCTTTCTCTAGCCCTTCACTTTCAGTCTGTATGTGTTTTGAGGTGGGTCTCTTGTAGACAACATATATAGGGTCTTGTTTTTGTATCCATTCAGCCAGTCTTTGTCTTTTGGTTGGGGCATTCAACCCAT
>NW_011494510.1:410822-411247 GCF_000754665.1 Bison bison bison
CCACTATTATTGTGTTATTGTTAATTTCCCCTTTCATACTTGTTAGAATTTGTCTTACATATTGTGGTGCTCCTATGTTGGGTGCATATATATTTATAATTATTATAAATTATTATGTCTTCTTCTTGGATTGATCCTTTGATCATTATTAGTGTCCTTTGTCTCTTTTCACAGCCTTTTTTTTTTTTTTTTAATTTACCAAGGCTAGATTTATGGCCCAGGATGCGATCTATCCTGGAGAAGGTTCCATGTGTGCTTGAGAAAAAGGTGAAATTCATTGTTTTTGGGAGAAATATGCTATAGATATCAATTAGGTCCAACTGGTCTATTGTATCATTTAAAGTTTGTGTTTCCTTGTTAATTTTCTGTTTAGTTGATCTATCCATAGGTGTGAGTGGGGTATTAAAGTCTTCCACTATTATTGT
>NW_011494510.1:411347-411883 GCF_000754665.1 Bison bison bison
TTGTGATGGGTCTGTTAAGTATTTCTATTTCTTCCTGGTTCAGTTTTGGAAAATCGTACTTTTCTAAGAATTTGTCCATTTCTTCCACGTTGTCCATTTTATTGGCATATAATTGCTGATAGTAGTCTCTTAATGATCCTTTGTATTTCTGTGTTGTCTGTTGTGATCTCTCCATTTTCATTTTTTAATTTTATTGATTTGATTTTTCTCCCTTTGTTTCTTGATGAGTCTGGCTAATGATTTGTCAATTTTATTTATCGTTTCAAAGAACCAGCTTTTGGTTTTGTTGATTTTTGCTATGGTCTCTTTTGTTCCTTTTGCATTTATTTCTGCCCTAATTTTTAAGATTTCTTTCCTTCTACTAACCCTGGGGTTCTTCATTTCTTCCTTTTCTAGTTGCTTTAGGAATAGAGTTAGTTTATTTATTTGACTTTTTTCTTGTTTCTTGAGGTATGCCTGTATTGCTATGAACTTTCCCCTTAGGACTGCTTTTAAAGTGTCCCACAGGTTTTGGGTTGTTGTGTTTTCATTTTCAT
>NW_011494510.1:411983-430825 GCF_000754665.1 Bison bison bison
TATCCATTCAGCCAGTCTTTGTCTTTTGGTTGGGGCATTCAACCCATTTACGTTTAAGGTAATTATTGATAAGTATGATCTGGTTGCCATTTACTTCATTGTTTTAGGTTCAAGTTTATACACCCTTTTTGTGTTTCCTGTCTAGAGAATCTCCTTTAGCATTTGTTGGAGAGCTGGTTTGGTGGTGCTGAATTCTCTCAGCTTTGCTTGTCTGTAAAGCTTTTGATTTCTCCTTCATATTTGAATGAAATCCTTGTTGGGTAGAGTAATCTGGGATGTAGGTTATTTTCTTTCAACACTTTAAGTATGTCTTGCCATTTCCTCCTGGCCTGAAGAGTTTCTATTGAAAGATCAGCTGTTATCCTTATGGGAATCCCCTTGTGTGTTATTTATTGTTTTTCCCTTGCTGCTTTTAATATTTGTTCTTTGTGTTTGATCTTTGTTAATTTGATTAATATGTGTCTTGAGGTGTTTAGCCATGGGTTTATCCTGTTTGGGACTCTCTGGGTTTCTTGGACTTGGGTGATTATTTCCTTCCCCATTTTAGGGAAGTTTTCAACTATTATCTCTCAAGTATTTGTTCATGGTCTTTCTTTTTGTCTTCTTCTTCTGGGACTCCTATGATTCGAATGTTGGGGCGTTTAATATTGTCCTGGAGGTCTCTGAGATTGTCCTCATTTCTTTTAATTCGGTTTTCTTTTTTTCCTTTCTGATTCATTTATTTCTACCATTCTATCTTCCACTTCACTAATCCTATCTTTTGCCTCTGTTATTCTACTGTTGGTTCCCTCCAGAGTGTTTTTGATCTCATTTATTGGATCATTCATTATATATTGACTCTTTTTTATTTCTTCTAGGTCCTTGTTAAACCATTCTTGCATCTTCTCAATCCTTGTCTCCAGGCTATTTATCTGTGATTCCATTTTGATTTCAAGGTTTTGGATCATATTCACTATCATTATCCAGAATTCTTTATCAGGTAGATTCCCTATCTCTTCCTCTTTTGTTTGGTTTGGTGAGCATTTATCCTGTTCCTTTACCTGCTGGGTATTCTTCTGTCTCTTCATCTTGTTTATATTGCTGAGTTTGGGGTGGCCTTTCTGTATTCTGGCAGTTTGTGGAGTTCTCTTTACTGTGGAGTTTCCTCACTGTTGGTGGGGTTGTATGGGTGGCTTGTCAAGGTTTCTTGGTTAGGGAAGGTTGTGTCAGTGTTCTGGTGGGTGGAGCTGGATTTCTTCTCTCTGGAGTGCAATAAAGTATCCAGTAATGAGTTATGAGATGTCAATGGATTTGGAGTAACTTTGGGCAGCCTGTATATTGAAGCTCAGGGCTGTGTTCCTGTGTTGCTGGAGAATTTGCGTGGTATGTCTTGCTCTGGAACTTGTTGGCCTTGGGTGGTCCTTGGTTTCAGTGTAGGTATGGAGGTATTTGATGAGCTCCTGTTGATTAATGTTCCCTGGAGTCAGGAGTTCTCTGTTGTTCTCAGGATTTGGACTTAAGCCTCCTGCTTCTGGTTTTTAGTCTTATTTTTACAGTAGTCTCAAGACTTCTCCTTCTATACAGCACTGTTTATAAAACATCTCGGTTAAAGATGAAAAGTTTCTCCACAGTGAGGGACACCCAGAGAGGTTCACAGAGTTACATGGAGAAGAGAAGAGGGAAGAGGGAGTTAGAGGTGACCCGAATAAGATGAGGTGGAATCAAAAGAGGAGAGAGTAAGCTAGCCAGTAATCACTTCCTTATGTGCGCTCCACAGTTTGGACCACTCAGAGATGTTCACGGAGTTATACAGAGAAGAGAAGAAGGAGGAAGGAGACAGAGGTGGCCAGAAGGATAAAAGGGTGGAGTGAAAAGGAGAGAGACATATCCAGCCAGTAATCAGTTCCCTAAGTGTTCTCTACCGTCTGGAACACACAGAGATTCACAGAGTTGAGTAGAGAAGAAAAGGGGGAGGGAGGAGACATAGGTGACATGGTGGAGAAAAAGGAGAGTCCAAAGGGGGAGAGAGCAGTCAAGCCAGTAATCTTGCTCCCAAGTGAAAATGAGTACTGAAGATTGGGTTCTTAAAGGTACAAAATTGATAACAAATACCAAAAAGCAAAGATTAAAAATCTAGAGTAGTTTTCAAAAATACAATACTTAAGAAAAGAAGAAAAAAATGTTGATATATGGCAAAACCAATACAATATTGTAAAGTTAAAAAATAAAATAAAATTTTAAAAAAAGAAAAAATTACAAAAAAATATATATATGTAGTTTGCTTTAAAAAATAGGATTTTTTTTTTGCAAAGTAATAGTAGGTTATAAAAATGAAAATTAAAGGAGTAATAGAGGGCTTAAAAAATTTTTTTTAAATTAAAAAAATAAAAGAATGATCGTAAAAATAGTAAAAATATATCTAGGACTTTCTCTGGTGTTGTGGGCAGTGTGGGGTCAGTTCATTTTTGGATAGTTCCTTGGTCCAGCTTATATTTCTCAAGATCTTTAGGCCCCTTCCTATGTAGTCTGTACTAAAGACTAATCTATTGCTCCTGTCACTTCCAAGGCGGTTCCCTCTGTTTTAGCTTCTGCTGTTTGCTTGTCTCTTCAGTGCCTGATTTCCACCCTGACACAAGGTGGGGCAGTCGTGGACACTTTTTTTAGGCTCACTTGTTCAGTCACGCTGTGGAGAGTGAGGGACGCTGCAAACAAATAACACTGGCATGTACTCACAGTGTCTCAGCCACACTGGGCCTGGCCCCGCTCATGATACGTGTGCCCTCCCTGCCCACACTGATCAGGCTCTAGGTTGCTCCATTGGGAACTGTCCAAGGCCGACCCTGGGCTGCATGCACCTCCCAGGTCTAAGCTGCTCACGTTCAGGCAGTCAGGTAATCCTCAGAGGTGCAGACTCGGTTGGGCCTATGTTTTGTGCCCTTCCCTGGTCCAAGCAGCTCAGGTGATGAGGTGTTTGGTGAGCATGGTCACTGTGACTTATCGCCTCCCCGGTCCCTGCCACTCGGTTTTCTGGATGTACAACCGGCACACCTTCTCAGGTGGATGTTGACTGTCCAGAACCCCAAGAAGTCTTAGTTAGCAAAGAAGCCTGCTTGCAGTTTGGTAGATAATGTCTCTCTGGGGCTGAGATTGCCCTCTTCTGGCTCTGGCTGCCTGTCACCGGAGAGGGATGGTCTGCAGCTGGCTAGTTCTGTTCAGTCTTTTGTTCTGTGTGCAGGCCTGGCGGTGTCTTAGGTTAGGGCTTTTCGCATGGTAGCTATCCCACAGTCTGGTTTGCTAGCCCAGTTAGTTAGTTCCCTCAGATTGCCCTCGGGGCATTCAGGCCCAGTCCTTACTCTAAGCAATGCAGCTTGTGCCTCCCTGCCCAGCCCCCACTTGCTAGTGGCGGGGTGCAGGTGTCTGCACTGCTTCTCTGCTGGGGGAGTTACTGTTGAGCTCATAATCTGTGGGGTTTAATTATTTATTTATTTTTCCTCCATGTTATGTTGCTCTCCGTGCTTCCAAGGCTCGGCACAGACTCGGCAGTGAGAGTGTTTCCTGGTATTTGGAAACTTCTCTCTTTTTAAGACTCCCTTCCTGGGATGGAGCTCAATCCCTACCTTTTTTGTCTCTTTTTTTGCCTTTTATATTTTTTCCTACCTCCTTTGGAAGACAATGGGCTGCTTTTCTGGGTGCCTGATGTCCTCTGCCGGCATTCAGAAGTTGTTTTGTGGAATTTACTCAGCGTTTAAATGTTCTTTTGATGAATTTGTAGGGGAGAAAGTGGTTTCCCTGTCCTATTCCTCTGCCATCTTAGGACCGCTGCTCTCCATGTAATATACTTTCTATGCATTTAGTTTCATCAAACCAGTTCTATGATACCAATTTTGTTGATAACAAAAACTATGACTGATGTATGACCTATAAAGACTATATAGCTTAGTTGAGAATATATATATATAGAGAGAGAGAGAGAAAGAGAGAGAGAGAGGGAAGGAAAATTCTTGAAAAAAAGTGGTAATATGGGTAGATAGATTGCAACCATAACCTCATTCCTTCATGCAGGAACAGGAATAGGTTATTAGATCAATTAGGGAGTCAAACTTGTCTAAATTGGCTCCCAGAAGTTGTTTCTTACTATAGTTGTGGGGTAGCAATTGCAAGACATGTTTGGAATTGAATGCAGAGTAAGTAGACTATAGGTAGATGAAAATTAGTAGAATCAGTAAGTTAGGAAAGTAAGATCACAACATAAAAAAATTTTTAAAGTATTTAAGACATAGTAGAGTCAGTTTTTTCCTGGGCCTGAAATTAATAACAAATTAATGGTCTGCTGATCCAGAGAAGTGACAGTGTGGGTGGCCAAGAAGGGCCTGGTATGGTGAGGTGATACACTGTAGAAGGAAGGGGTGGTCGACCATGCCTTTGATGTAGAACAATATCACATGCAGAACTTCTAGGATACATCTCACTGTCTAGCAATATAAGTCCAAGGAGCCCCAAAATGAATAACAAGAAAATAGCTTCAATAGTAACAAAAATAAATATTATCAATTGAGTCTCTAGTGTTAATTGGCCATATCTTACTAAATTAAAGATTACATTCATTCACTTATTTCTTCCTTATTTAGTTCTTCCCATATATCCATCTTCCCATACATTACATTCATTCACTTATTTCTTCCTTATATCCTCATCTTCCCATAAATATCCTGTGAAGTATTAATTATTATTATATTTGATAGATGAAAAAACTTGCCCCAGAGCTGCTTTGATAATAATTACAAGATTCAAACCCATATCTGTAAGAATCCATATCTCTTTTCATTATAATATTTATTCCTGGTACATCCTTTCCTATAAAATCCTCAATTAAAAAAAAACATATCTTTTAATCAGATGTAAGTTGGTTAAGTTTGAGCCTAAACATCTGCATAGATTTCAGAGTCCTTGAAATGTAAGAGATATGGTTACAAGTAGTCCAAGTGGGAAATTAGGGGAAACAGTTATATTATTTTAGAATTGTTTAGTTATTTTTTAAAAATGTTTACTTGCTGTATTCTTATTACATCCAAGAAAAAAGGTTGAAGGAACATTGGATTATGCTATATCTAGATGACAGGACATTAATGATTACTGAATACCTACTGTATCTTAAATACTGTGGAAAATTTTTGCAATTTAAATTACTCCTATTTAATTCACTAAGAGCTATAAAATCACATCCCATTTCACAGATGATGAAACTGGAAGGTCAAAGCTCTAGATTTCTAATGTCATAAAAACTCGAGCATTCTGATTTCCAAATCTACACTTTTTCCTCACATGAGTGCTCATTAGCTAGGATAAGGACATGAACAGCAGGGAGTTGTGCTGATGGGTGACTAACTGTCTTCCTCCTCTGTTACTAGTGTGACAGTCCTGGGAAATTGTTTGGAGGCAGCAGAGAAGTGGGAAAAGGCCATGACAAGGATAATTAAGACTTGTCTGATGAATGTTGATCCCCGAGTTCTGGGAACCTAGCAATTTCAAATATCTACTTTAGTCCTTTGAATAGATTTATGACTCTACACATGGATACACAAGATGGCCAATAAAAATCAGACTGCTTACATTCTTTACAGCCAAAGATGGAGAAGCTCTATACCGTCAACATAAATAAGACTGGGAGCTGACTATGGCTTAGATAATGAACTCCTTATTGCCAAATTCAGACTTATATTGAAGAAAGTAGGGAAGACCACTAGACCATTCAGGTATGCTGCTGCTGCTGCTAAGTTGCTTCAGTTGTGTCCGACTGTGTGGAACCCCATAGATGGCAGCCCACCAGTCTCCCCCGTCCTTGGGGTTCTCCAGGCAAGAACACTAGAGTGGGTTGCCATTTCCTTCTCCAATGCATGAAAGTGAAAAGTGAAAGTGAAGTCACTCAGTCGTGTCCAGCTCTTAACGACCCCATGGACTGCAGCCCACCAGGCTCCTCCGTCCATGGGATTTTCCAGGCAAGAGTACTGGAGTGGGGTGCCATTGCCTTTTCCAGACAATTCAGGTATGACCTATATCAAATCCTTATGATTATACAGTGTAAATGACAAATAGATTCAAGCGATTAAATCTGATAGAGTGCCTGAAGAACTATGGACAGAGGTTCTTGACATTGTGCAAGGGGCAGTGATCAAGACCACCCCCCAAAAAAGAAATGCAAAAAGGCAAAATGGTTGTCTGGGGAGGCCTTACAAATAGCTGTGAAAAGAAGAAAAGCTAAAGGCAAAGGAGAAAAGGAAAGATATACCCATTTGAATGCAGAGTTCCAAAGAAAAGAGAGGAGGGAAGGAAAGCCTTCCTCAGCAATCAATGCAAAGAAATAGAGGAAAACAACAGAATGAGAAAGACTGGATATCTCTTCAAAAAACTTAGAGATACCAAGGGAACATTTCATGCAAAGATGGGCACAATAAAGGACAGAAATGATATGGACCTAACAGAAGCAGAAGATATTAAGAAGAGGTGGCAAGAATACACAGAAGAACTGTATAAAAAAGATCTTCATGTTGCAGATAACCACAATGATGTGATCACTGGACTAGAGTCAGACATCCTGGAATGCAAAGTCAAGTGGTCCTTAGGAAGCATCACTATGAACAAAGTTAATGGAGGTGACAGAATTCCAGTTGAGCTATTTCAAATCCTAAAAGATGATGCTGTGAAAATGCTGCCCTCAATATGCCAGCAAATTTGGAAAACTCAGCAGTGGCCACAGGACTGGAAAAGGTCAGTTTTCATTCCAATCCCAAAGAAAGGCAATGCCAAAGAATGCTCAAACTATGGCACACTTGAACTCATCTCACATGTTAGCAAAGTAATGCTCAAAATTCTCCAAGCCAGGCTTGAACAGTATATGAACCATGAACTTCCAGATGTTCAAGCTGGAATTTGGAAAGGCAGAGGAACCAGAGATCAAATTGCCAACATCTGTTGGATCATCAAAAAAGCAAGAGAGTTCCAGGAAAACAACTATTTTTTGCTTTGATTACGCCAAAGCCTTTGACTGTGTGGATCACAAAAAACTAGAAAATTCTTCAAGAGATGGGAATACCAGACCACCTGACCTACCACTTGAGAAACCTATATGCAGGTCAGGAAGCACCAGTTAGAACTGGACATGGAACAACAGACTGGTTCCAAATAGGAAAAGAAGTACGTCAAGGCTATGTTTGTCACCCTTCTTATTCAACTTATATGCAGAGTACATCATGAGAAATGTTGGGCTGGAGGAAGCCCAAGCTGGAATCAAGATTACTGGGAGAAATATCAATAACCTCAGATATGCCAGTGGCACCACCCTTATGGCAGAAAGTGAAGAAGAACTAAAGATTCTCTTGATGAAAATGAAAGAGGAGAGTGAAAAAGTTGGCTTAAAACTCAACATTCAGAAAACTAAGATCATGGCATCTGGTCCCATCACTTCATGTCAAATAGATGGGAAACGGTGGACAGCATGTTAGACTTTATTTTTCTGGGCTCCAAAATCACTGCAGATGGTGATTGCAGCCATGAAATTAAAAGACGTTTGCTCTTTGGAAGGAAAGTTATGTCCAACCTAGACAGCATATTAAAAAGAAGAGACATTACTTTGCCAACAAAGTTCCACCTAGTCAAAGCTTTGGTTTTTCCAGTGGTCATGTATGGATGTAAGAGTTGGACTATAAAGAAAGCTGAGCACCAAAGAATTCATGCTTTTGAACTGTGGTGTTGGAGAAGACTGTTGAGAGTCCCTTGAACTGTAAGGAGATCCAACCAGTCAACCCTAAAGGAAATCAGTTCTGAATATTCATTGGAAGAACTGATGCTGGAGCTGAAACTCCAATACTTTGGCCACCTGATGTGAAAAACTGACTTATTGGAAAAGACCCTGATGCTGGGAAAGATTGAAAGCAGAAGAAGAAGGGGACAACAGAGGATGATATGTTTGGATGGTATCACCAACTTGATGGACTTGAGTTTGAGTAAGCTCTGGGAGTTATTGATGGACAGGGAAGCCTGGTGTGCTGCAGTCCATGGTTTCACAAAGAGTTGGACATGACTGAGTGACTGAACTGAACTGATGACATTTTTATTTAAAGATGCACAATATAAACAGGCAACAGTCATCATTGTAGAGTAACACAATCAAATATACCTCAATCATTATCAAATGGGTGCAATTCTCAATAATAAATTAGAAATAGTTGGCTTGCATTCATGCTCGGTCACTTTAGGCATGTGACTCTTTTCAACCTCATGGACCGCAGCCCACCAACCAGGCTCCTCTGTACATGGGATTTTTCTGACAATCATACTGGAGTGGGTTGCCATGCCCTCATCCAGGAGATCTTCCAGACCCAGGAATTGCATCCACATCTCCTGTGTCTCCTGCATTGCAGGCAGATTCTTTACTGAGTCACCAGGGAAGCCCCTAGAAATAAATAGAACCATCACAATTATTTCCTGGCAAAGGGCATGGCAACCCACTCCAGTGTTCTTGCCTGGAGAAACCCATGGACTAAGTAGCCTGGAAGGCTACAGTCCATAGGATTGCAAAGAGTTGGACACAACTAAAGCAAATTAGCATGCGTGCACACATGCACAGGTATAAGCACAATACTAGAAAGAGACAGAAGGCAAGATTTGAATGTAAATGACTCGATGAATTAGAATACATAAAATATTTCAATAAAACAGAAGTTGATCAGATTTTAAGGTTAAAAAAAAAATGTGGAGTAGGAGAGAGTCATATATGAAGTGAGCACCACTTGCTTAGAATTTTATTTGTCCTATCCAAATAAAAGGCTCCAGAGGACAACTTTATGCAACTCACCATGCCTTCCAGAAAGAGCCCTGAGGGGAAAGGAGAAAGAAAGCAGTATGGTTCTTCTCTCCTTACCCTTGGTTGCAGATTCCCCTAAGTTTCCTTCCTTTGAATTTTATTCTGCACTAAGTCTCCAACTATTTGTGGGGCTTCCCTGGTGGCTCAGAGGTTAAACCTCCACCTGCAATGCAGGAGACCTGGGTTCAATCCCTGGGTTGGGAAGATTCCCTGGATAAGGAAATGGCAATCCACTCCAGTATTCTTGCCTGGAGAATCCCATGGACAAAGGAGTCTGGTGGGCTACAGTCCATGGGGTTGCAAAGAGTCGGACACGACTAAGCAACTTCACTTTCACTTTCTTTTTCACCACATCCCCTGATATTTTCTCCTATGTAGGAGAATTTATCAACTGTCTTATCCTAATACCCTTGAGTAATAAAATTCTATAACTCTTCTGGTTCTTAGTCCATATCTATCAAGGAACCATATTATTATAGTCTGAATTAAGCTAATAGGTAGAGACTATGCAAGTAACTTCAATTGAGTTTTTTAGAAGGCCAAATAGACTATTTGTTGTTTGGTTTATAATCATCCCAAAGGTTTAAGATTACCAAGAGTCCATCTTCACAAATCCCATCAACCCAGAAATAGTAGAGTCCAAATCACTGAGAGTACAATTCTGAAGTTCCCTGGAGGACCAATGAATTAATAAATGTAGGCTATTCAGACTTTTGGTTTGGCACCCGTTAGAAAATCCCTAGATGGGGCCTGATACATCTTATTGTTGCATTTCACAATTTTTTCTTCTCAAAAAAATAAGTAATATTGATAGATAGGACTGCTATTCTCTCTCTCTCTCTCTTTTTTTTTTCCTGTTAATTTTGGCTGCACCACACAGCTTGCTGAATCTTAATACTCCTGACCACAGATTGTACCCATGCCCACAGCAGTAAAAATGTGGAGTCCTAACCACTGGTGCACGTGCCCTAAGTCTCTTCAGTTGTGTCTGACTCTGTGTGACCCTGTGAACTGTAGCCCACCAGTCTCCTCTGTCCATGGGATTCTCAAAGCAAGAATACTGTGGTGGGTTGCAATGCCCTTCTCCAGGGCATCTCTCTGACCCAGGGATCAAACCCACATCTCTTGCATTCCCTGTTGGCAAGCCAGGTTCTTTACCACTAGTGCTACCTAGGAAGCCTGGGGAAATCCCAGATGTGATATTCTTAATATCAATTTCATGATACACTTTTCATAACCTAGGCTTCATCTCTCAATATTAGAAAATATTGTCTAGCACCTGTAATAACCTTTTAAAAACCCCTGGAGAACCCCTGCATGAAATTTTGTTTGTCTAAATAATATGGGGACCAAATTTTCTCCTATCCATCCACCTCACTCTTTTTCTGGAGGAGTTACCCTGTGCTTCTTATAGGGACTTCATTCTAGAAACAGAGGACTGAGTCACAACCTGGAGCCAAAGAACCAGCCATACAAGGTCTGAGGACCCAAATTAGTGAGACCACTGAGGAATCTCATGTTTACCAGACAAAGATTAGGGTCAGTGCTAATACCTGGGTAGTATTGGAGTTATCTTGGATAGAGAACATAAAAAAAAAAATCAGCTGTTGGATGTACTTCTACCAATTGGTGTTTTGAGATTTGTGTCACTTTTGAGCAATAGCATTAAAACCCAGAAAACACTGTGTGTAGAAAGGATGTAACTTTAGTTATGAGAAGTTTCCCTAAGTATATCAACCAAGATTTAATCAAGAAAAATAACACTACTCTGAATTTCTAAAACAGAGAGAAATGATGAAGGGAGCTATTTACTCAGTTAGTGAAAACTTCAAAAGTCAGAGGACCATAAGGCATGCCAGACATTAGCAACAGAAGAAAGTTTCTACTATCCCATGCTTTAAAGAAAAAAAAAAAAAAATCAAAGGCAGTATTAACTTATTCCAGAGGAAAACAGGGACAGGTATGTCATTGTAGGGGCTTCCCAAGTGGTGCTAGTGATAAAGAATTGGCCTGCCAATGCAGGAGAGATAATCCCTGAGTTGGGAAGATCCCCAGAGGAGGAAATGACAACCCACTCCAGTATTCTTCCCTGGACAATCCCATGGATAGAGGAGCATGTGGACTATGGTCCATGGGGTCACATTCCATGAGCACTGGGATCATTCCATGCTCCTGCTGGAGAAGCAAGGAGATAAGCATCCTGGGGCTTTCTTGACTAATTTTTAAAATAAATGTTTTATTTTTAATACTTTTACAGAAAATTTTAAGAAATAATACTTAAGTTTCCAATGGAGGATACCATATTGCATTTTGTTTTCACACACTATAGTTTTCACTTCTACTAGAGCTTTCCAAGGGAGAAGGCAATGCTTCAGAGTACTCCAGTACTCTTGCCTGGAAAATCCCATGGATGGAGGAGCCTGGTAGGCTACAGTCCATGGGGTCACTAAGAGTCAGACACGACTGAGTGACTTCACTTTCACTTTCCACTTTGATGCATTGGAGAAGGAAACAGCAACCCACTCCAGTGTTCTTGCCTGGAGAATCCCATGGATGGAGAAGCCTGGTAGGCTGCAGTCCATGGGGTCGCACAGAGTCGGACACAACTGAAGCGACTTGGCAGTGGCAGCAGAGCTTTCCAAAGACTGAAATTAAGCAGAGATGAGCTAATAGAGGAATTGAGAAACACAGTCTGTAAGAATAAGTTTACCTGTGAATAGCTTAGCCCAGGAGAGGACAAAGTATCTCTAGGAGGACAAATGGGCACAGGATTAGCACACTAAATTATACCCTCTCTTTTTTATTAACATATTCTTTGAAGTTTTATATCTACTGAAGTCTTATCACCATATTAAAGTCACACTTGCATTATTAATCATTTGTATAAAAAGTCTTCAAAGTTAGGTATCCCTGTCCTCAGGTCACAGAACCACTAATAAATAAAATAGTCAGGATTTAAACCCAATTTATTTGGCACTTTCCACTTGGCACATTAAGTTGTAAATTCAACATAGTCATTTCTTAACACTGTACCCAGATACCAAAAGCACATAAGCCATGCTAAATGCATTACTGTTTGATAACTGTAATCAAAGTTGGGCCTGTCTCTCCAGTTCTTTTTTTATTATTTTTGGCTGTGGTGGGTCTTCGTTGTCATGCACTAGCTTTTTCTACTTGCAGCAAGCAGAGGCTACTCTCTAGTTGAAGTGTGAGTACTTCATGTTGGGGTGGTTTCTCTTGTTGCAGAGCACAAGCTCTAGGGCTCATGGACTTTGTTGCCCCGTGCCACGCAGAATCTTCCAGGAATCTAACCTATGTCCTCTGCTTTGACAAGTGCATTCTCAACCAGTGGACAACCAAGAAAGTCCTCCATTTCTTAACAAGATTATTCATCTACAAAATGGGAAGAATTTCATATGATCTTAAAGTTCTCAATTCAAACAGCAGTAAGCCTATCTAAATTGTGTTGACCTTCTGACCGTGTCCAAAGTCCAATAGCAGTTGACTCTACCACCTCCCTTCCTGCTGGCTAAGTGATTTCATGCCATGTTCAAACAAAAAGTAGTTTAGAATGGCACACTTGTTGTTCAAGGTGTATAAAACAGTTTCACCATTTTTCCTACCCCAAAGAAGGAACACAATTATAAACATCTTGCAGGGGCTTGCTGCTTGATTTCTGTACAAATTCCATCAAAAATGTGCTAGCCTCACATTGATTCTCTGCATTCAAATGCTCAGCTACTGGACTGGAGCCATCAGGGCAACAAATGCTAGAGGAAGGGTTTCAGATGTCAACACAGCTAAGCAGAAGGGACAGCTTTGTCTGTGGTTAACCACATATTGTATTTTTGCTGTTCTGTATCCATTTTTGTTGAATCCAATAACATTTTCATTTTTAGTGACCAAGCTCTGGACTTGTTATGTTTGTTCCCAGCAAACCACAAAGCACTGAAGTCAATTCATATAACTTGAGAAGCATGACATGCTCATGTACAGATTTCTCAAATGGTTAATGAGCTAAAGTGGGGACTTAGAATTCCATAATCATATCTCTCCCCTCCCTACAAACCCTCTTGTAACAATAGAGAAAAAAATAGAGAAAAACCACTGGGGAGAATATCATAATGGATAAGGAGACTAAATTAAATGGATTCAACTTCCACCTCTGTTTCTTATGTTTTCATATCCCATAAAAGTCATTGAATGCTCTGTGTCCAAAAAAAAAAAAATCACTGATTCTAGAATACATTAATTGTTGCCTTCCTTTTTTTTTTTTAATTAAAATCTTTCCTCCCCCACCCCAACCCCCACCCCATATCTTCCTTCCTCAAGCAGCCCAGCATTTCTCTAAGGAGATTAACCTTTACTAGCTGGAATCAATTATGATGTTCTTACTTGTCCTGCCAATGATTGGTTTAGTAACAGGCCTGTGACACAATTCTCCTCGATGAGAAAAGATGCCAGAGGTTCCTGAGGAAGGGTTTTATCCAGGACAATGCTGCTTTTCTTCCTCTTGGATTGGGCATGTCTGGATGTGACATTTAGAATTGCTACATCTTTCTTGAAACCGCATAGGCAGCCAAACCAAAATCAGGTCAATATGGAGTATGACAGTCAAGAAAGATTTGAAAAACTGTTATCCTCAATTATACTGTTGGTCTCTTTACTATCAAAAAGTGGGACACTTAAGCCTTGGATAAATGAGAACATAAATATTTTTAATCTTTCTGTTTTATTTTTTACATTTACATTAATTCAACACTCTATAATTTGGAATTTCCTGCTTGTTGTGAATATACCAAGATAATGGATAATGCAGTGATAAGTGTCTAATACAGTGTCTGACATGTGATGGGTTTTTAGGAAGTCTTCATCCTTTTTTCAGTGTTCCTCACTGCACATCAGGCATCCCAAGGACAGATCATATTTTCACTGAACCCGACAAAAGGACCCTAAGTCTGTGTTTGAATAGTCTGAGGATTTATATTGCAGAGATATAAGGAATAAAATAAATATTCTAAAGGAGTTTTGCTTTTTCCTGCCAGGCAAAGAGGGACTCCAGTTTCCGGGAGTGATGCTTCAATAGCAATATAGAGTGCAAGGATAAGAAATAAAATAAAACAAATCTCACAAAATCTTCAAAGGAGGCAATGAAAAAGAGAAAGGGCACACCAGCCCAGGAAGAATGGCAATTCCAGGGCATTTATTATATGTAATTACCTGCTCCTGCTTACAAACACCACTCTGAGAGCATCTCCACTTATTCCCACTTACTAATGTCAAAACTGTAATTTTCACCTGTCCTCTTCTCTTCTTTTGTGAATGACCCCTTTTGCCTGGCTGTTAACTTCCATCTCCCTGTTGTTCTGCTAATGGCATTCTACAGAGTGTCCTGACAGAGACACCTGGCATGACTGGAAGGTAGTAGATTCACTGTGATTTCTAGTCTCTTTCAGCAATTTGTTCCTCAGTCTTCTGGTGATACAGCCAACCAAGGTCAATACTTTTCACCCTGCTGTGAATGGAAGCATGTGCAGTTCTGTTTATTTGCCTACTGTCATAGGAAATGGATGTCTGTCTAGTCCAGAGGATGGGCCATAGTTATTTGCCATAAACAAAGACCCTCTTGTTCAGGAGACTCTATTTTGTTGGTAATTTACAGTACTGGCTTTGTAGGCAGAATTTCCATCTCTATTCTAAAACACTAGTATAGCATGTGAATAGACAGAACACAATGTGGCCTAAACAAAACCACAGAGCAGCGGTCAGTGTTATTACTTCCTTTGGCCCTTTGCATACAATTACATGAACAGATTGTTTAACTAACTGTCCCTTTCTCCAATTTGGAAAATTAAAGAATTTAGCTGATGAAACCCTGGGTTAGTAAAAGCGATCTTGGAAATACCATAAGCAATGATACAGGGCTGACAAGACATCCTTTTTAGACCACTTTCCCCAATACTTTCTGTTGGAGGTGTTTTGCAGATTCAGATACAAGTTCTCAGAAAAAAACATCCTGGTGAGCATGGCCTCCAGTGTCCAACCATCTTTATCTTAAATTTAAATCTGACTCCGTGTTTTCATCTCAAAAAAAAATTTTTTTTTCTGGGAGATTGTTTCCACCTGTGTAACCAACTAAGAAACTTAGTGATCTAAATATCTATAACTCCAGTTTAGAACATTGTCTTGGAAATATTAAAAGAAAAATATATTGGAATCTGTGGTTAGGCAGATTTGCGTTAAAATCCTTCATCATTACCTTACTAGCTAAAAGATCTTAAGCAAGATTCAACATTTCAAGTATCCCTATCCCCATTTTTCAAATAAAGAATTTAATTGTCCCAATTTTTTTGTTGTTGTTGTTAAAAGAAGACAACTTAATATGATTATCTAGCACTCATGATAATCAGTGGATATTCAATACAAGTTGCCTATGAAAGCCCCTTAAGTTCAAGTCAAAAGTTCTTGAAAGACTAGCCAAGGCAATTCATTTTATTTTATTGAAAGAAATTATTGGGTAAAAGGATTGGTTAATTTCTTTCTAAACTAGAAGCTGTAAGGATAATAATGATTTTAAAAATAACAAGAGTATACATATATTTTCCAAATATTGAATATTTATAAATGGTAGAACTACCTCATTTAGGTAAAAAAAAAAAAAATTACCAAGATATGGAAGCGACCTAGGTGTCCATCAATAGATAAATGGATAAAGAAGCTGTGGCATATACACACACACACATATATATATATATACACACACACACACACACACACATATATATATATGTAATGGAATACTACTCAATCATATAAAAATAAAACTGCCATTTGCAGCAATATGGATGGACTTGGAGGATATTATGCTTAGTTAAATAAATCAGAGAAAGGCAAATGCTGTACATTATCACTAATATAAAATACTGCCAGTATTTTATAATAACTATAGAGTATAATCTATAAAATCACTCTTGTGCACCTGAAAATAATATAACATTATAAGTCAACTAAACCTCAATTTTAAAAAAGTGTTATATACATGAATGAGTGTCAGTGACTAGCTTTGGAGATGTGTATCCTATGTCACAGACAGCTAGATAGATATTATTTAGTTAATGGTATTTCAGAAACTTTTACTTTAAAAGATTTATCTTTCAATATCCCACCTAGACACTTGCTTTTTTGTTTATTAAGTATTTACTGTTGTGTCTTTTAGAAAGAGAACTGAAATTATATATACCTATATACAAAATGACTTTCAGTATAATACTTTAAAAATTGAATGATGCTAGGTTTCCAGTTGTCCCAGTCCCAGTAAACAGCCAGAGATCATGCTGAGCTGGATAAGCTTCCTCACATACTACTTCGAATAACTTACAAAGTTGATTCTCCTGCTCCAAAAAAATGCATGTCTGGCTGACAGCCACTTGAACCCTGCTGTCCTGAGCATTTCTTAAAGACCTCCAGGTGTGAGCAGTGCTTACTGTTATCTGAAAAATGTATCAAAACAGAAGCAGACATATGTTCCCCATGGGGTACTTACCTAAGGCTTCTGATAAAATTGAGACTTCTATGCAAGTGTGTGTGGATTGGGAGGGGAGTGGGCTTGGAATATTCTGTGTCTCAAAGCCATTCTGACAGCATACATGATACTAGAATTAATTTTTTTTTTATATTTATTTTTTTTATTTTTAAAATTAAAAAAATTTCAGGTATACACGTGCTCCCCATCCTGAACCCTCCTCCCTCCCCTCTCCCCATACCATCCCTCTGGGTCGTCCCAGTGCACCAGCCCCAAGCACCCAGCATCGTGCATCGAACCTGGACTGGCAACTCGTTTCCTACATGATATTTTACATGTTTCATTGCCATTCTCCCAAATCTTCCCACCCTCTCCCTCTCCCACAGAGTCCATAAGACTGTTCTATACATCAGTGTCTCTTTTGCTGTCTCGTATACAGGGTTATCGTTACCATCTTTCTAAATTCCATATATATGCTTTAGTATACTGTATTTATGTTTTTCCTTCTGGCTTACTATAATAGAATTAATTGTGCCTTGAAGATTGGGGCCCCAGGAACAACACAATTTACAAAACAAAAATAAAAGGAGAGTGATTTTGGGGAAAGATCTATGAAAAAGTATATTGGGCTCTGTTGAAGACAGTGTAAATAATGTAATTACTAACTTCCAGGAGGGCATCAGAACAGCTTTGGGTGACTGATAGCCTTTGTTATCTTCTAAAATGAAGAGAGAGGGAGGAAGCATTTAGGGAAATGAACAAAGAAGAGATGTAAGGGGAGAAGAAAGGTGGATGAATGGCAAGAGAACCCTGTCAGTGAGAATCTGATGGTTTAACAGCACCATTTCTTTTTTCATTCTCACCAAGAAAGGAGAGATTATAAGGGAGAGAAGTTCTGCTTCTTTATCCTTGACCAATCTCACAGTTAGAGAGACTTTGATTATCATTATTAGTCTGTTTTGTGAGTTGGATGGCTGTTGAAATAAGGATGAGGGCAAGTTAAAACCTTGAGTTAAAAACAGGATTCCTGATTCGAGGTTATTTCTTCTCTTTTACTAATCTTGTAAAGCATAGGCAGCAAAATGCCTTCTCTGACTCACATTAGTGTTGTGTTGCAGAGAAAATTAAACTATGGATGTGAGATTCAAGACTGTAAAGTGTTCTTAACACTGGTTTTTTCCAGACACCCAAATGTAGACAGCCCATCATTAGGTGGTGGTAAGACCCTCTCTTAGGAAAGAGTTAACAGAAACCTTTGTAGAGAAGTGGGCCTTCAAGTACCACAAAAAGATTTTAAATGGGGATTGAAGTTGCCCAATTACAGCCTTTCAGATGAATCAAAGACAAGGTCTGGTGATCTTCTTCTTAGGGCATGGTCTGAGGCTCTTTGGAGGGGAAGAGAAGAGAACAAAGAGAAACTGTTTCTCTATATGGATTATTAAATGAGAAACAACACTAGTACATCACAGGCACCAGAGTAAACAAACTATACTCATCCCTTGTCTTGATTCAGTAGGTTTTGGTTTTTCTTTTTTCTCAAACAAATCTAGAAAATACACAAAGGGCTTTAACATCAAGGGAGCTGAAAGATGTCTTTTGCCTCTTTGTTGCGTTTGGCCTTTGTCGGCGGACAAAGAAGCAGTTTTTCTTTTGTTGTTGTTGTTAGACTTTATCTCTGTAAAATTACTACTGAAAATACAAACATCTGAAAAAAAATATCTAAAGAAACCCACTTTTGTTTTTGTGAATGTGTAGATTTTGAGTGTCTGTTTCAATTGCTTAAAAATATAGTCTCTCAGGTTCCCTTTAAAATAAAAATAGGCAGCTTGTTTGCCATATCTTGTGTGCTGTAACTATCTGATGGATTAGAAGGTGCCTGCAACTAACACAAACAGAGATTGTCTAAACACTAAGTTTCAGCCAAATCTTACATAAAACCTGCCTCCCCAAGGGGTAATGATTCCAGTAGGAATGACCTTACCCTCTTCTGAACTTCCCCATGATCTTGTCTGTCTCTCAAGAAAAACCATCTTTTATTTGAACCAGAACACAGATAATTCTGACTTAATACCCATTTCTGAGATTCATGAGAAAATTAAGGATGGGATAAATAATAAGCATGAGTTCAGTATACATTCTTCTTAGTCACTTAATATATATTCTCTTGCTTCTCTTAAATGAGATACATATATTCTAACTTAATTGTGATAACTTCTGAGAATTCAATCATCCCTTTTACCCACAGTGAAATCTCAGGATCACAAAGTTACACTCACACAAGATCACGTAACTAGTAGGTTGAGATTTGGATCTAATTCTATCTTCAACTCTAGTAATGGTAATAGTCATTTGACTTTTCTAGGTTGAGAATGGAGGCCATATCCTGTAGTCACACAACTTACTATCTATATATCGGTTCACCCAGGATCTTTGCTTAAGAATAGAAGTGATACAGGGGACTGAGATTTCCAGATATTAAAC
>NW_011494510.1:430925-431391 GCF_000754665.1 Bison bison bison
TACTTTTTTTTTTTTTTGCTACCCCAAGTCTTCTTAGTTGAGGCCCTCAGGGTCTTCCATCAGCATTGTGATTTTTTTTTAAGTTATGGTATGCAGGATCTTTAGTTACATCATAGGAACTCTTATTTGCATGGGAACTCTTACCTGCAACATGGGGGATCTGGTTATCTGACCAAGGATTGAACCCAGGCACCCTCCATTGGGAGTGCGAAGTCTTAGCCACTGGACCATCAGGGAAGTCCCTTAATAGAGCTATTATTTATCCATCTCTTTTTATACTGACAGAGGGTAAGGTCAGGAGTTAGAAAAACAGCAACTAGAAATGGGATTGTCTATGATTGAAATGGATGATAATAGATGACTACTATTTGCTGCAACTGTCTAGCAGAATGGCTGACACAATGCTAATTCCAAGAAAAGTCTTCTTGTTGAGAAGAATACTTTTTTTTTTTTTTTTTCCAGGGGG
>NW_011494510.1:431491-460214 GCF_000754665.1 Bison bison bison
TGGGATAAATAATAAGCATGAGTTCAGTATACATTCTTCTTAGTCACTTAATATATATTCTCTTGCTTCTCTTAAATGAGATACATATATTCTAACTTAATTGTGATAACTTCTGAGAATTCAATCATCCCTTTTACCCACAGTGAAATCTCAGGATCACAAAGTTACACTCACACAAGATCATGTAACTAGTAGGTTGAGATTTGGATCTAATTCTATCTTCAACTCTAGTAATGGTAACAGTCATTTGACTTTTCTAGGTTGAGAATGGAGGCCATATCCTGTAGTCACACAACTTACTATCTATATATTGGTTCAACTTTGCTTAAGAATAGAAGTGATACAGGGGACTGAGATTTCCAGATATTAAACACACACACACACACACACACACACACTAAATACTACTAAGGGAATTCTGAAAGGTATACACACATCTCTGTGTTAAGTGCAGTGTGTATAAATGTGAAAAGATTGCTTCATCCAATTTACCAGAACTAAAATATAAATCTCCTCTCTTCCAACAGCTTATTAAATCACTTGGAAAAAGATTGTTGTCATTTGCATATTTGTTTTTGAGTGTTTCCTGTCGTGTGTCCTATTCAGGAAACTCCACAGCATAGCACAATAAGCAAAGGATTTGAAGTATACTAAGTTGCAGCACATCAGTCATGTATTCTATGTGTATTTTTGCATAAATTAGTGTATTAGTCTTACAGTATTCAACTCATCTTCAAGTGAGAATGATTGCTTCACATGGTTGTGTTGAGAATTAAATGTGATTATGTATGTAAAGTTATCTACATTCAATAAATGCAAGTTTTTTCACACTTTATAAATTATAAAGACAATGGTTATTAATTTTTAAGTACAGTATAAAACTCAAGTCTTTTTATTGTCAAGTAATATGTCTCCTCTTCTAGTCTAAAATACCATGTCTTATATGCCCCCAGTGCCTGTTACAGTAAATATTGCAGAGGCATAATTCAATTACTACTGAATACATTTATTACCACTAGAGTTAATTCAGTATGATCTTCAAAGGGAAAAGTTTTGAGATAATGCCTCTATTGTTGCCAAAATAATTTTCTCTATTCCACAGTCATTTTTCTCCCACTTACTTAGACAAATCCACGCTGGGATTCCTTAGCCACTTGCTTAGAGTATCTGTATCTTAGCTTCTCAGGGGATTTACCTGAGGTCAGGTTCCCAGAAGCAGACACAGAAAGGAGAATCATGTATTAAGAACATACTTCAAAGAGAAACAGGGAAAATTGGACAATAGGAAATGGGGAGAATTGGCAAGAGGAACAAGCCAAACAAGGGTAAAGTTTTAAGGACAGTCTCAGCTTCACTTCAGTAAGTACATGAGCTCTGTCTGAACTCTAGGGGGGGAACTGATCTTTCATAGTCCTGAGTTAGTCCCTCCTTGTCTTTGAGTTGCCCCTATTTGGAGGTTTGTGTGAATTGTAAACAACCATGCAATTCTAATTTCTGTCCTTTCAGGTAAAAGCAGCTCCAGTAACCAAAGGCTGTCCTATAAGAAGGTAACAGATACAAGACGGAAGAGACACAGATTGCACAGGGCCACGCAGAACGGGTAAGAAGGGTTGGGGGTGGATTTGGGATAACGGTTTGGGCAGAGCACTGACAAAGTTCACTACCAGCCCCAAACAGACTCAAGTCTGTTTTAGTGCCTGTCTTAGGTTTATCTATGGAAATTTCATCACCAAAAAGTTCTAAACAGAGTCTAAAAACAACTATTTCATTTTTCTTCTAAAACTCATCCTTTCAGGCAAGAGAAGACCAAACTATAAAAACAAGGGAAACTGGTATAGAAATGCAGGGAGCTTTCGGAAGTAGCAGACCAGAGCCGTCTATTTGTTCAGTCATATAAATTAATACTAGTCTTAACCTGCTCAGTCCCAGACTTGTTCACATAGCAACAATACTATTAATAATAACAAAATCCACACAGGTCTTGTTGGTTTGCAAAGTATGTTTGTTTCCCCTTTTATTTTCTTAACTGAGCCTCTCTCACAGCCCTTGGAATCTAAGTTAGGTACCAGTGCTTACATTTTGCAAAGAAACTCAAGGTCAGAGAGGTGATGTGATTTATTCAAGGTTACTCCCTAGTAAAGTGGCAGAATTGGGTCTAATATTTATTATTTTGTCTTCAAATCTTGTCTTCTTTCCTTGTATATATAAGTAAGTATGAACTTCAGTTCTAAACACTAGGTATCCATAAAAATAACTCTATATATTACCCTGTATTTTTTTTTCCAGCTCTCAAGCCAGTCCTTATAGACTAGAAGGATAACTTCAACAAAAAAGAAATAACCTATCTTATACATTCTTCTGAGCTTCCCAGGTAGTTCTAGTGGTAAAGAACCCACCTGCCAATGCAGGAGACACAACAGATGCAAACTTGATCCCTGGGTCGGGAAGATCCCCTGGAAGATGGCATGGCAACCCACTCTAGCATTCTTGCCTGGAGAATCCCATGAACAGAGGAGCCTGACGGGCTACATTCCATAGGGTCACAGAATCAGACACAACTGAAGCGACTTACATGCACGCATATATTCTTCCATGTCCCCAGTATTTCCTCTCTCCAGACATTTGTCAGCTTCAATATACTGATGAGCAATTACTTGCATCCCAGTTGGTCAGTAAGCTCTATGATGGCAAAACCTTGATTGGATATATTTTCTTGACGTTTGAAACCCCACTACCTAGCTCCATACCAAGCGCAGGACAGGTGTTCCTTAGGAAGTTGCTGCTGAATACAGCAGTAGGTGAGGCCCACAGCAGAAAGGCAATAAAGTTAGCTTTCATTCATGTTTGTTCATTTATGCATTCATCTTTTTTTCCAAGATTCAAGCTTGTTCCAGTGTCTGTCTCATATTTATCAATGGAAATTTCACCCCCCCCCAAAATCCTCAAGGGATGAATCCTCTACTCCAAACGTCACTCTCCAAAGTTACTTCCCTTTGTTTTATGAGGACCTCATGTCCCTTTCCCTAACAGTTCTCTCCATGACTCAAAAAGAGGAAGCAAGTACTTTGTTGAATGTTACAGTTTTCCTAATAAAGCTTTTTTTTTTTTTTGCTACCCCAAGTCTTCTTAGTTGAGGCCCTCAGGGTCTTCCATCAGCATGTGTGATTTTTTTTTTAAGTTATGGTATGCAGGATCTTTAGTTACATCATAGGAACTCTTATTTGCATGGGAACTCTTACCTGCAACATGGGGGATCTGGTTATCTGACCAAGGATTGAACCCAGGCACCCTCCATTGGGAGTGCGAAGTCTTAGCCACTGGACCATCAGGGAAGTCCCTTAATAGAGCTATTATTTATCCATCTCTTTTTATACTGACAGAGGGTAAGGTCAGGAGTTAGAAAAACAGCAACTAGAAATGGGATTGTCTATGATTGAAATGGATGATAATAGATGACTACTATTTGCTGCAACTGTCTAGCAGAATGGCTGACACAATGCTAATTCCAAGAAAAGTCTTCTTGTTGAGAAGAATACTTTTTTTTTTTTTTTCAGAGGGAATAGTATCATTTTATCTTGGTTTCACATTTCAAAAATTACATTGTCTGCATTTTGAATTAAGTGAAAGAGTTGAGAAAGGTCACTTTTTCTCCCTTATATCTCAAAAATAAACTGACTTTTAATAAGTTTCAGATGTAAAACAAGAGGTCCACCATAAACATTTATTTCAACAAAGTTATTTAAGATATCCCCTTTCTTAAAGTGCTCCAGGAATCAGATGAGTGACTATGGGCTAACCCCATCTTTATCAAGTAATAACAAAGGTTATAGCTGGGAAAGCCTTTGCTTGTTGAATGGAAGAGGGATCATAGAACTGAGTAACTTAGAATACTTTGATCTTGAATCAGGTTAGGTCTTGATCTGCTTCTAGTCAGTTGATCTCTTGAAATATGTGGGCTGTGCAGTAAGATTTTGGTTTCTCTATGATTTTTTTCTTGCTTCTGTGTTTCATATATTCTTAATTTGTTTTACAGATTAATCTTTTTTTCTTTGGAATAAACCAATGTAGATAAGGGATCCCAAAAGGGAATTAATCAGTTTTGGTGCATATTTTGAAGACATCTTCAAAGAACATATTGCTCTGAAGTTAGGGTTAAACTGACACTTTCCATTAGGATAATGCAGAGGACAACGTTCTCTTAGGTGAAAGTAAGCTTTCTAAGCTTTCCTCTCCAAGACATCTTTCCTCAGGCACTGAGACTGCAGTCTTCCAATACATGGGGACAGGCAGAAAGAAGAGACTTCAAAAGTCAAATATATTTCAACAGCTAGTTTTTAGCAAGTCTGGCAGTGAAATCCTTCAATTCTTCTCTCTTCTTTGTGATGTGTGTAGGAGTGAGTAGCTGCTGTAGTGATTCTGGCTATGGTCTGGAGAAGTTCTGACACAAGGCCTCAGTGTTACATGTTGCATACATCCCAAAGTCATAGCTGCTTTGTTGAGGAGGGCCTTTCTCTTCCACAATGGCCAGTTTGTTTCCTTTTCTGCCTAAGAAAGCCTCTAGTTTCTCTGCTACCTGCTTTGCATGAAATGAGTGACTAATACCATAAGAATCATAATGAAAAAAGCTATTTTTATCCTGTAGATAAACCAACAAGCTCCAGTGGGTTCCCCCAGCTGTATGGTTGGAGTTATCATTGATGGCCAAATATATAACTCTCTTATTTGGTAGGTTAAAGGGTTCAAGGAACATGGCTATCTCTGCTGGGTTGCCAGTGCACTTGATGAACTGAGTAACTTCGGGGCTGATGAAGCAGATGTGGTCAGAGCAGTCATGAAATTGACTGTTGGCAAAGTACTGAAAGGCAAACCCAATAACATGGACATTGAGCCAGCTTGGAGGATCCAGTAGTGAGACATTTGATTGCTGCAGTAGACTGTCTGTGTAACTCAAGACTACTAGGTCCATTTTGTACCGACCAGGGCTGCTCAGAAATTCCAGAAGCTGCTTTGGGCCTCACCACCCCTACCAGCCTCCAAACAGTTCTGTACTGGCTTAAAAAAGCCCATTTTAATGGAAAAATATATACGCACACACATAATCTTGATAAAATTTGCTGTAAATAAATAGAAAGGGTAGATATTTCATTATCAAGACATCCAAGGATGGTTTCATACTCTTTCCTATCTAAGCTACATTAAAAGATATATATATATTTTACTGCTCCAGATTTCTGTTGCAGCACATCTCCATTGCACAATGTTTGTTGCAACATGAGAACTCTTAGTTGCGGCATGTGGGATCTAGTTCCCTGACCAGGGGACCCAGACCCACTGCCTCAGGAGTTCTGGGAAGTCTCTAAGCTGCATTTGAGAAGTATAGTCACTATTAGACAGTAAGAGAGATATGAAGCGGTGTCTCTGCAACCAGAGCCTCATAGAGAAATACATTGGAAACTTTTAGAAGGTGATGATGACTGAGCTGAATCAAAAAAGACAATCAGAATTAGCTGATGGGTAAAGTAGAAATTTGAGAGGAAAGAGTAAGCATAATGGTAATGAAGGCAATGTGTATAGTCCGTTATTAATAATGGTTAGATTAACAGGACACGCTATGGCTGGAGTTAAAACAGAGGAACTTTGCCTGGTCTGGTAGTGTTTGCAAACCATGAGAAAAAGCTTGTTTTTTGACTTGGGTGGTGTGGAACACTGTACCAATTAAAAAGATTTTCAGAAGGTTTGTTGGCCATGGAAATGTTAATATACCAAGTCATAAATACACACACATACATACATACACAAAATCTCTGCCAAGTGATTTAAAGATTTTCTAGTCTTATTGAAGTACAAATAATTTCAATATTGATTCACTTCTTAAGGAAAAATAAGACATGCTAAAGAGCTTGGGATAATGGAAAATGCAATTGTTTGGCATGTTCACAGGGAAATGAGAAAGGAAAAGTGAAAGTCTTTCAGTCATGTCTGACTCTTTGAGACCCATGGACTAAGTCCATGGAATTCTCCATGCCAGAATACTGGAGTGAGTAGCCTTTCCCTTCTCCAGGAGATCTTTCCAACCCGGGGATCAAACCCAGGTCTCCAACATTGCAGATGGATTCTTTATCAGCTGAGCCAAAAGGGAAGCCCAGAGATGGGAGAAGTGAGGCACAGTTGAGATCTGGCCAAAATTCTCCTGAGACTGGACATGATGACAGGTGAACCAGCACAACACATGGGATAATGTGTATCTTAACAAGGAATTTTTATCACTTCTTGAAGGAGGAGGCGTTTCAGAGGCAGGAGGGGAGATAATCAACAATTTGCATGGAAGGGTATAGCAGAAGTTCAGATTTGAATTATAGAAAGTATGCCCACTCTGTCCCCTGGGAGAAAGTCTGGAGAATGAGTAGCCTGATAATTGATTTGAAGCAGGAAGTGCTATTGAAAAAGTATCTGAGAGATAATTCCCTGGCAGCCCAGTGGTTAAAACTCCACGCTTTCATTGCAGAGTGCCTGGGTTCAGTCCTGGGTCTGGGAATAAAAATCCTACATGCCTACGGCAGGGCCAAGAAAAAAAAATTTATGCCAGGCTAAGGGACCAATATAAAGATCTTGCCTTAATCCAGCTATTGTTCCTCCTTCTCTCACCAAAGGAGAGATATTCTAATAGGACACATGGTGTCATATTCTTAATATTACCAAGAAAATGCTTACTACAGAACTCTGGCAAATGAGGATGAGAAGTATAGTTCAGACTTGAGGCGAAAGGTGGGTTACCATTTCTCTGAATTAAATGCTAGAGTTAAACTCAATTCTTTGTAGACCTTGAGGTGATTGCATAGACCACGCACAGGCTGGAGGAAGACAGTAGGGTGTAGAAATGAGGCAGAGGTTTGATGGCTGGGTCTGATCTAAGATATACAGGTGAGAGATAGTACAGCTCCAGGTAAAGCGACACTGGGTAAACAAATCAACAGAAACGTATGAAAATTGTGAATACATATAAAAACAGAGAGAATAGCGTAATAAATTCCAGTGTACTTAATATGGGCTTCAGCAGTTATTAAAATAAGGCAAATAAAATTTCATCTATGCATCAAGCCCTAAATAATTACTATAATGAAGATCCAGGGCATTCTATCAATGCATCTGTAAGCTCTTCAGTTTGTATATCTAAGAAATAACACCCCCAGGCCCCATTTTATAAGATTTTAATCTTTTAGAATTCTGATCCAAATAAAATAGCCTGGTCCTTAGGATAAGGGTGGGATGTGCCTGTAACTTTCTCCTTCTCTCACCTACATACCCACAGGACATCCAGTAACATGTCATCCATGGGGTTTGCTATTTTAGCTTCAGCTGAAAGAACTTTAAATCAGTATACAAGTGTCACCTTCAAATGGTAATGCTGCAAAGAAAAGAAACACAGGAACTTAAATGGAAAAAAAAAATTTAGAATAATTTATAGGGATTTGCATAGCAATATTTTACAGGAGTGAAAAATTAGCCCCAGTATATTGTCTTAAAATTCAAAACAAAACAAAGCAAATTTTCAGCTCTCAATCCTGTTAGATTTTCTTCAGCCCAATATCACAAGCAGGATATTGCCTTTCTCACAGCTAGAGAATAAAGTGGATGAGGAGGAGAGGACAATGGGGAGGCCAGCAGGGAAGTGAAATCTGATGGTCAGATATCAGACTTGTACCTTGATTTTATTGACGACTGAGCAAATTTAGACACAGAACAGCCCCAAATCTCATACCTATAAGTCTGTTTATGAACAACTGAAACAGTTCAGAGAAGTAATAGACATTAATTATTTTGGCAATTCGCATAACTGTTATTGTAGGGATAATAGTATCAGTATTTCTCACAGATTTGTAGTACTTTATAACTTTTTTCATATTTTAAAACAAATCATTCATGACATTAAAGAATGACCAAGTGAATAGCTGCAGCTTGATTACAGAGTTAGAATTTTCAGTATTTTAAATACAGTCTGTTTGTATTTTAGTAATATTCACAGTGTATTTTGGAGGGACTTTAATAACAATGAGGGACAAACCTGTTTTCCTTGATATCAGCCAGAGTAGATTAACTTTTCTAAGTAAAACAATCTTTTCTGAGAACTTTCATGTGCCATCTCACTTAAGCCTCACTCATCCCAATGAGGTGGATTAAAAATCTGCTTGCAGAGGTAAAACCACTGGCCAAGCTGTATAAATATCACGTAGTGAGTCCTGCCTTTTCATCTCAATTGAATTTTCTCTCTTTCTCTCAGTTTGCACTTATTTCTGTGTATCAGTATCTACCATATGTCATTTCTTCTAGGGGAATAATCATCCCTCTTTGCCTTAAAAATCTAGTCATCTTTCAGGTATGGATTGACTTCCATATCACTTCTTTTGAGAATACTTCCTGGCTTCCTTTCTCCCAGGCTATTAGGTACAAACTTGTCATGCTTTTATAGTGTTGGTAATTTTATTTATCATGCTCCTATGAGCTTGTGCTCAGTGGTCTCTGACGCTTTGCCACCCCATGAACTGTAGCCCTCCAGGCTCCTCTGTCCATGGGATTCTCCAGGCAAGAATACTGGAGTGGGTTGTCATTTCCTTCTCAGGAATTCCTTATCAGGAATTTGATTCCTGATCCAGGGATCAAACCTGAGTCTCCTTCATTGGCAGGGGAATTCTTTACCACTGCTGCTGCTGCTGCTGCTAAGTCGCTTCAGTCATGTCTGACTCTGTGCAAGCCCATAGACCGCAGCCCACCAGGCTCCCCCGACCCTGGGATTCTCCATGAAAGAGCACTGGAGCGGGTTACCATTTCCTTCTCCACTGAGCCACCTGGAAATATTCGTGCTATGCTGTGCTTAGTTGCTTAGTCGTGTCCAACTCTTTGCAACCCCATGGACTGCAGCCCGCCAGGCTCCTCTCTCCAGGGGGCTTCTCCAGGCAAGAATACTGGAGTGGGTTGCCAAGCCTTCCTCCGGGGGATCTTCCCAACCCAGGGATCGAACCCAGGTCTCCCGCATTGTGGATTCTTTACAGACTGAAACACCAGCAAATCAAACCAGGGTCTCCTGAAATGCAAGTGGATTCTTTACCAGTTGAGAGCCTGGGAACGTTCATATTAAGCAATAAAGTCTTACAATTCTCTTCTAATTAACCAAAATGGTTTAATTAATGCTACATTTTCTGGGTAAAAATACAGACACTCAGCCAACAGGCTCCTCTAAGATGCCACTTGCTGCTACAATTTGCATTATAATTTCTTTATTCAAATATGTTGTGCTGTTTCCAACCCTATTTATTTCATTTGTATTTTTCATTGCAATTATTTATTGTGTTTCATTGTGTTTATGCAATATTTAATTAGGGTGAGAAAAGGAAGAATTGCCACATTTATGAAAACAAAATGGAATATTTCATAAAGACACAATAAAGACTGTAGCAAAAAAAAAAGTTCTCCTACTTTAGGTGAGCAAGAAACAATATAAGAGTGGGAGAAATTCCAAACAGATACTGCACTTATTTTATAAGAATAAGTTCTCATATCTCTACCAAAATTGAAATCATAAATTTGACAGCATAAATTATATGTGAGAATCATTCAATAAAGGCAAGTTTGAATTCTAATCAATAAGCACATAGTCTGAGAAAAAATATTCTCATTATATTGAAAGACTGATGAGTGTAAATTTATATGTTTAAGTTTTTTAAGTTTTGAATACTGATTTTGATTCCCAGTTTAACCTTGTTTATAGTTATGCTGGCCATATCATCAATGAAACACTTAGGATCATTCAATTCATAAAAATTTAGTGAAAGGATATTTGCAGAGATGTGAGCCAGTTCACAATGGATAATGAAACATCTAACTTTTGGCAGCCAAATGACAGTCCCATTTCTAGACCTAAAGAAGAAAAAGATAAAGTCGTGTTACTAGAACCAGTCATGATCTGGAACCTTGAAAAAGAAGTTGCTTAGAAGGAACTATGACAGTAAGTGAAGGAATATATACCTTTCTGGAACCACAACCATAAAGAAAACAGATGAAAAAGAAACATCCTGACTTCTCTTCCTTCTGGCTGTTCTCTCTTGGATGGCGCCTCACACTTGCCCAAATTCAGCTGGTGTCCAGAGGAGCCTGAATGATGGAGTCGAACAGTTTTCAGTCTCCCAGGGTTCATAGCAAGGCAGAACGTGTTTAAAATGGATGTGGGTAATAGCATAACCAATCCACTGACCAAGAACCAGATCCCATTGTAATGAGTAAGTAGGTTTCCACCAGCTATATTTACCATTTACATTCTTTTTTAGATTGTAAGCTTAGTAAAAGGAAAAACATGCCCATTTTGTTATGTTCTATACCCAGCAGTATTAAGTAGCAGCAGTAAATACCTGTCATAGCTTGGACAATCAATCAATGTTAGTTGACTTACCGATGACTTTAAACATATATGTCTCTTTCTTTATTTGGCTGCTCTGGGTCTTAGTTGTGGCATGAGGAATCTTTAGTTGTCGCATGTGAGCTCTTCATCACAGCATGTGGGGTCGAGTTCCCTGACCAGGGATCGAACCCAAGCCTCCTGCTTTGGGAGCATGGAGTCTTAGACACTGGACCACCGGGGAAGTCCCTTACTGATGATTTAGAAGAAAGAGAGGTTCAATTTTAAGACTGAATTGACTTAAATGCAAGATCATTATAGGACTTGGTGACAAGGCACTGGCTTAAGAGATTGGATTTTGCCCTTCCATTTAGTTTCCACAAACATTGAAACAGTGAGCTGCTAGATTTGGTTCTGATCACTAGAAGCATGTGCTGGATTTGAACCAGTTATTCAGATAGAAGAAGCACTCTAGCCAAGGCTTTCAGCTGTGTGGTTCCTTCAGTAGAAACATTAACTTAATTAGTTCTCAAGACAACACTACATCTTTTATTGTTCAGCATTTTTTTTCCTTTCTTCTTCTACAACTAATTTATTTCACCACGTTCACAGAATAGCTCCAAAAAGTAAATTATATACTCTCACCATGCAGTTGATTTATAATCCTTTCCTGGAAGAAAACAACTCATGTAAAACTCTGAGAATTAGGTATTCCTCTGTTGTTTCTCTCAATTTATTTTATTTTCTCCCTTTTGTAATAGCACTTTGCCTTTTTGCATACATATCTTTGTAAGCATTAAGACCTATAAAAGTACTTTTATGCCTCAGATTAGGTAGAAATGTAAGAAAAATAATAACATGCTGGGGAAAACATTAGGATGAGTTGGGAGACATCTCAGTAGATGTAGACTGTTAGAACTTAAAGATATCTTAGACAGTCTTGCACCAGTTCATTATTTTAAAGTTGCTGAGGACTAAACAGGAGAATTGCTTTGCATATGATAACACAGAACCAGTAAAGAAAATTCATTCTCTCTCTGGAATATTATATAGACAGGATTTCAAGATTCTTCCTAATTGGGTTCCTCCATTTCCAGACCTAATTCTCAGAACATTAACAAAGGTCCTGGGATGGTATTTTGTTTGACAAGATGTTATCTCACGGTAATGTGGAAATTTGAAATTCTTTTTCTATACCATCTTTTACTTCATATCTCACATTATTTGTATACCTTTTTAATTTCCCCAGGAAACTGAACTCTCAGAAAGCAAGGATTGTGTTTTAAAGATTTCTATTGCCTGCACAGGGCAAAGTACTTAGTTGCTGCTGCTGCTAAGTCGCTTCAGTAGTGTCCGACTCTGTGCGACCCCATAGACGGAAGCCCACCAGGCTCCCCCGTCCCTGGGATTCTCCAGGCAAGAACACTGGAGTAGGTTGCCATTTCCTTCTCCAATGCGTGAAAGTGAAATTGCTCAGTCGCGTCTGACTCAGCGACCCCATGGACTGCAGCTTACCAGGCTTCGCCATCCATGGGATTTTCCAGGCAAGAGAACTAGAGTGGGGTGCCATTGCCTTCTCCAAGTACTTAGTACACGGAGCCAAACACATAGCATTTTGTGGACAAACCAAACCACAGAGCAACTTATATCCCCGGTCCTTACCAAAGGATATTTCACTACGTTTTTTTCACTGACTTTTTTTGAGCACCTTTCTACAAACCAAATGGTGTTTCACACTACATATTAGAAGGAATATATCTAAAGCAAATATGAAATACTTTTGTTTCTGTCACGCTGTGCATTATTAAATGAGGAAAATGTTAAAACAATTAACACATGGAAACCAAAACCTCAACCACATTAGGCTCAAATGCTATTTCCACAAAATTAAATAAGTCAAAATAGTCATGACTTCTTTTCAATTCCACAGATTAGATCAGGGATTTCTGACTCCCCTTTGTTCCTCCACATTGTGTTCAGAGCTATAGAAACATGTGTTTACAAATTGTTCTTTTGTATTTTCTACTTATCTAAACCCCTCAGATGGGAGTTTGAGAACAGAATTACAGGAAACCAACTTAAATCTGACAGTTTAGCCTGCAACTGAATGCTCAGTAGCTTGGAAGGGAAGACTCTTGACTGCACAGGGGGAAGCAGAGGTTGTTACTGGCAGTGGTAACAGCCCTGGGTAGGTGGATCAAAGATGGGGAAGACAGCCATAAGCAGACACCCGCACCATGAGACGGGGTAGCAGCGATGGGTGTGGGAAGTCAGGAGCACTGGACACACCTGAAGCCAGAAAGTCAGTGTTTGTCACTGAGGGGATGAATGGGAGCAAGTGGAGGTTGGTTGCCTAAGGTGTTAGAAACCAAGCTTCTCTACCCAAAATTATGAAACTATCAAGTTCTTAACTGTGACACTAAATTCTGGGTAATGGACTCTATGAAACATTCAGTTTTCCTACATTATAACTGCTTAATAAGTCAAACATTTTCATTTATTTATGTATTTATTTACCGTTTCATGGGGTCTTCCATGCTGCACTCAGGATTTCTCTAGCTGTGGCAAGTGGGGGCTTCTCTCCAGTTGTGGTACATGGACGTCTCCTTGCTATGGCTTCTTTTATTGCAGAGCACAGGCTCTAGAACATGCAGCCTTCAGTTGTTCAAGCTCATGGGCTCAGTTGCCCCTTGCCACATGGGGTATTATTTCCTGGACAAGGGATCAAACCCATGTCTCCTGCATTCATTTACAGACGAACTCTTAACCACTGGACCACCAGGGAAGTACCTCAAACTATTTTTTTTAATTAATAAGCACACGCACACATTCTTCTGCACACGTACAGGTATTTAGCAACATATATCCAGCACTTGCTATATGCCTTTCATGATCCAAAACATGTCACAAATATAAACCTATTTAATCCTCCAAACACTTGCAAGGTAGTTACTATTATAGTTTTAGAGGTGAGGAGACTGAGGCATCCAAGGACACTGAAGCATATAATTTGGAAATAGCAGAACAAGATTTTGAATCTGAGAAGTCTAGCTCCAGGTTTACATGGCTGCTTACCGTATCAGACTGCCTCTTGTGGCATAATACAGTCTTTCATAAAATATTGAACACATGCTTTAACCACACTCTATTGTTACACTAGAGTAACAACAATGAAGCACTCAGAAGTCTAGTTATCATGGCGCTTACATTCTGGTGTCCAAGACAAGGATAGATAAGTGAACCAAAGTAAGAAATAATTTCAGATACAATATCAAAATCAACAGAAAATAAAATACAGTAAGTAAGGATGGCTTTGAGGATATGGTTTATTTATAAATTGATGCACAGCCATCCTTATGAGGAAGAACACTCCAGACAGAGGGAGCAATAGGTACAGAAACCTAGAGGCTTGTTCTAGGAACAGAGAAGAACTTTGTGCCTGGAGTACGAGCAAGAGTAGAAGGAGTTAGTATGGAAATGGGTGTTCATCTAGCTGGACCTATTAAGGAGTTAAATAATGTTGCCCATGAACCTAATAGCGGGGAGATATCAGATGAAAATGCTATTTGCCACTCTCAGCTTTTGCATGAATGCTTACTCTTCATCCTAGCAAATTTTTTCCAGTGATTAAGATTTTGTATTTATAGAATGCTTATTAGTATAGTTATTTATTTTTTGGCTGGCTTAACCTGTTGTCTGATTTAATATTCTGATATATTATGTGGGGGAAAAAAGTTTCTCCCCATCTAAACAGCAATGCCCAGATCAACTTCCAAGTGCAAAACTAAGATGCAGACTCTGAAGTCCATGTTCCTATCTCCAGATTACTAATTAAAATGAGGGCAGTGTCAGTAATGGAATGGAAGAATTAACTATTTGGAGAGAACATAATGGAGTTTTCACTCAGGGAGCATCATTAAATGATTTTGTTCTTCAAAAAAAAAAAAAATACATCTTTATCTGCATAGTTTGTAGGCATTTCTATTTATTTAAATCAGATTAAATTTTTCTGAACAAAATAATTGTTCAGAAGAATTATTAAAGAATTAACTTAGTAGTTGAAAAGAGTCCTGATTTTAAGTTTTATTAAAAGGTTCTAATGCATAGTATGAGTTTAAAATCTAAGTTGCTCATATTAAACTATCTGCATTCTGTGGTTTGGCTCATTCTAGCCACTATGGAAGGGGTAGTCTTCAACTTATGATTTTTCTCATAAAAATGATATTCCATCTCAGGTGAGAAATATGTATTTAATATATTTCATAAAATTCAAGATTGAATATCTTTAAAATAAGGAGGAACAAGGGTAAAAGCCAACTAACAGTTTTACAGATGAAGATGATCAATTCTTAACAGTAAAATCCATTTTAGAGAAAGTAATTGAGTTTGGAAAAGCAGTGACCTTTGGGTCAGGAAATTTGAGTTTTAGACTCTGCTTTATAAACTCTACACAATTTAATCATTTTATAATCACCAAATTAAAAATTTTCAACAAAATGATGCTTACTTAAAATTTATCCAAGCAACTTATTGATTAAAAGATTTCAAAAATATTCCAATAAGCCATGCTTCATTTTTTCAGACCTGTTTCCCATTAAATTGCAAGTGGCAGAGATCATGCCCATCTTTGTTGAATCCTCAGGTTCTAATACATAGTAGCTACTCAATAAATGTGCTAGTGGTATGTATTAAATAAATGTAGAAGTATGAATAGATGAATATATAAATTAATAAAGGCAAAATAAAAACTTTTAAAAAAAACTATTTTTAGGAGACATATTAATTAGATTGTAATTGGTCAATAACTCAATAGGTTTTGTTGTCCAAAACATAAGCTATTAGTTTCTATATTTTCTGTAAGACTTATAAATGCTACTTAAAAAAAAAACTTTCAAAAAATATGACAAAATTTAACAGTTGAAAAAAAGATTTCTAAATGCTATGTTTAAGATATTTTATCTAAAGATTTAATGATCTAATGAAATACTTTATATGAAAACATTTTTATAAGCTAAGTAATATGCAGAAATGAGTTGTGTTCAGTTGCTAAGTCTTGTGGAACTCTTCGGAACCACATGGATTGCAGTGTACCAGGTTTCTCTGTCCTCCACTCTCTCCTGGAGTTGGCTCAAATTCATGTCCTTTGAATCAGTGATGCTATCTAAACATCTCATCCTCTGTCACTCCCTTCTCCTCCTGCCCTCAATCTTTTCTAGCATCAGAGTCTTTTCCAGTGCGTGGACTCTTAACATCACATAGTCAAAGTATTAGAGATTCAGTTTCACCATCAGTCCTTCCACTGAGTATTCAGGGTTGATTTCCTTTAGGTTTGACTAGTTTTATCTCCTTGCAGTCCGAGGGCCTCTCATGTGTCTTCTCCAGCACCACAATTTGAAAGTATCAGCATTCCTTATGGGCCAACTCTCACATTCATACATGATACTGGAAAAACCATAGCACTGACTATACGGACCTTTGTCAACAAAGTGATGTAGAAATGAGTAGCCAGTAACAAAATGACCAATGTGTCAAACTCTGCCTTTTTCTTCCAGGTCTGCCTTCCACCCTTCTTCCAAGTTATCTTAATGCCACAAGAACCACCTGTGTGTACCAGAGTTTCTCTGTTCTTTTGCTTTTAGTTGTATTGATAACAGATTATAGACCTGCATCAGGGGAACATAGTCAGAAAGTATATTTCTATGGCTTATTTTTGCAGAGTCCACTGCAGATAAACTTTCTTGAAAATGCCCTATTTTGAGATTTTTTTCCCCTGAAACCCTGAGTGATAATCTACCTAAACCCTCTAAACCAGTAATCCAACTTGCCTTTCCCAACTTCATCTCTCTAGAAAATGCCAGTGGAGGAAATTTAATAAACTAAAACTTCTGGGCCAATCAATCACCATTTTAATGATAAGAAATCTGAGGCTTAGATAAATTAAAAGTACATTATCTCACTTCAGTGTACATTTCCTAAGAGTCAAGGATTTAGTTAAGATCTTCACTTTCCTGATGGGGTTTGGAAGTGTATATGGTAAAAAAATTTGGGGGCTCCAAAATCACTGCAGATGGTGACTGGAGCCCTGAAATTAAAAGATGCTTCCTCCTTGGAAGAAAAGCTATGACCAATCTAGACAGCATATTAAAAAGACCTTTGCCAACAAAGGTCTGTCTAGTCAAAGCTATGGTTTTTCCAGTAGTCATGTATGGATGTGAGAGTTGGACTATAAAGAAAGCTCAGCACCAAAGAACTGATGCTTTTGAACTGTGGTTTTGGAGAAGACTCTTGAGAGTCCCTTGGACTGCAAGGAGATCCAACTAGTCCATCCTAAAGGAAATCAGTCCTGAATATTCATTGGAAGGACTGATGCTGAAGCTGAAACTCCAATACTTTGGCCACCTGATTCAAAAAACCAACTCATTGGAAAAGACCCTGATGCTGGGAAAGATTGAAGATGGGAGGAGAAGGGGATGACAGGGGATGAGATGGTTGGATGGCATCACCAACTCGATGGACATGAGTTTGAGCAAGCTCTGGGAGTTGGTGGTGGACAGGGAAGCCTGGCATGCTGTAGTCCATGGGGTCACAAAGAGTTGGACATGACTGAGTGACTGAACTGAACTGATGGTTAAAAAAAAGAGTTTTATTTTATTTTCTCACTTAATCCTAAAAAAAGTCACTGAGATTTTTTTACAAAAATAGGCACTTTATTTGATCATTGGATTCTACACAGGCAAAAGAGGTTTAGTGATTGTTACAGACTAGATGTTTGTGTCTTTCCAAAATATGTTTGATGGAACCCTAATTCTCAAAGTGATGGTATTTGTAGGTAGGATGTTGGGGAGGTAATTAAATTTAAATGCAATCATAAGCATGGGGTTTCCATCCTGGGCTTAGTCTTGTAAGTTGAGAAAGAGACTAGTGCTCATTCTCTCTCTGCTACATGGTGTCACAGGGAAAAGGCAGCAGGGGGAAGAGGTAGTCCATTCAAAAGAGGTTTTAAAGAAAGTTTAATGGAGGGTCAGAGTACAAAATAAGTGATGGTAAAAAAAGCACCTTGGGAAACAGCCACTGCAAAACTGTAGCTAAGAAGGGAGAGAAACTAAGGACTAGAGAGCCTGTTATGTGCATTAGGCAGTAATCCTCCTCCAGGACACATAGCAGGAAGAAGAAAAATGAGAATACCTTTGGCGCGTCCGCAGGGAATACTTAAGAAAGGACACGTGTGTGATTTAAGGTTTGGAAAATGTGATGGTTAGCTTTATGAGTCAACCTGACTGGGCCAAGGGGTGCCCAGAGAGCTGGTTAAGCATTATTTCTGGGTATGTCTGGGAGGGTGCTGCTGGAAAAGATTAGCATTTGAGTCTTAGATGGAGTCAAGCAGATTGCTCTCCCCAATTTTGAAGAGAAGGAAAAGGCAAAGGGAGAGTGAGTTAGTTTCTTCTTGACTATTTGACATAGGAGATTGGTCTTCCTCCCGCCACTGCCCAGGATTTACACTTTTGGCTGTCCAGCCTTAACTAGGTTAAACTAGGAGTCGTACAACTGTTCTTCCTTGTTCTCTGTTCTTGGGGTTGGAACTATATGGATATACTACCTGCTTTCCTGGGCCTCCAACTTGTAGACAACAGCCTGTGGGACTTCTCAGCTCCACAGGCACATGAGCCAATTCTTTGTAATGAATCCCTTTCTCTATGGATAGAGATATAATGTGTGCTCAGTTGCTCAGACCTGTCTGACTCTTTGCCACCCTATGGACTGTAGCTCACCGGGCTTCTTTGTCCATGGAATTTTCCAGACAAGGATACTAGGGCAGGTTGCCATTTCCTACTCATTCTCTCTAGTGGAGAGAATGTGCGACATTTAGTATGTGGAGAGAGAGAATCCTCTCTCATTCTCATAGGTAGGGGATCTTCCCTACCCAGGGATCAAACCCGGAGCCCCTGCATTGGCAGGCAGATTCTTTACCACTGAGCTACCTGAGAAACCCTAGCTATAGATGATATAGATATGGATATATAGAGATCTGCATTTCCAAGGGAAGTCACCCTGTTGCTATGAGGAAGGCAGTCCAAGCAGTTTTTATATTGCCATCACCCAAGGTGAGCTTGTCAAAGAAGGACTCTGCCATGCCAGTTTCTGGAACACCCATCTTAGGCAGGTTGGTGAGATGGCCTCCCAACTCTTTGATTTCACCTGCTTGTGCCAGTAGTGACTGCTCCAGAAGCCACACCTGTGGGTGTTGCTCTTGGTGGCCAGTTGGTGCGGATCCAGCAGGCTCAGGTTCATGCACTTCTCCCAGTGGAAGACACACCCCATTGCCCATTGCCTCAGGCTGGTCTCCTAATCTTTGTGATTTGCCTTCTTGTTGTCATAGAAGTGGATGTGGCCATGGGGTTGCTTTTGCAGCCCCATTAGCTTCTCTGAGGGCCCCCACTCCTTAGGCCACTGGTGCAGGAAATATTGAGCAAAGAAATGGGCTGTGGACAGGTACAGGTAGGAGACGTAGAGTTCCAGGTGGGTCTAGCTGTTGATGGCAGCCTAGCAGCCTGGCTGGCAGATCTGGTGCACCAGCTTTGAGAGGTGCAATATTCACAGCTGGTAGCCCGGGCATGGAAGGCTGAAAGGCAACACAGAAGTAGCAGGACAGGCTGCAGAGAGGCCTCAAGGTGTTCCTGGTGGCAGGCAGTTTCCAGGATACACAGACACTTAGTGTTGTGTTCTCTCAGCTGGGACAAGGGGGGCCAGCACCCCCAGAGAGGTGCCGGGTAAACAGACTGGTCTTTGAAATGATTTTTGGCAAAATAGAGTGAAATAGTGAAACAGCAACTAGAGAAAAACCTATGCACCGCAACAAAAGATCCCATTCCCGCAACAAAGATCCTATGAGCTGCAGCTTAGTCTACCCGGCCAAAAATAAATATATAAAAAACTATTTTTTTAAATCCTAAAATCATGATCATACATCAGAGCAGTGAAATCGCATTTCCTCAGACTGAATGTAAGTATTTCTGAAGTTTCCTAGGTGATCCTCAAACATGTTCGAAGTTAGGAATCTGCAGTGTAACGCAATGTTTCTCAACCTCAGCATTGATATTTGGGCCACGTGATTCTCTGTTATGGGGGCCTTTCTGGCCGTTGGAGGATGCTTTGCAGTATTGCTAGCCTCCGCATACTAAATGTCGCACATTCCTAATATCAACCAAAAATGTCTCTGGATACTGTTGGATGCCTCCTGAGGGTAAAACCCACCCCTAGTTGCGAACCAGTGGTGTCATGGATATAAACTCTATTGTAATTAAATCCAGCTCCTGCCCCTGTGGAATTAAGCTCTCCCCCCCATGAATTAATTATCTCAAGATTTGAGGTACCATATTAGTTTGCTCATCTGTAATTTGGGAGTACAGTTTTTAAAGTATAGAGCATTTGATAGTATAGTAGGTAGTGTAAAATGATTATTACTCTGCTTCAAATTTTTAGTGACCATTAAAAGTTCTGTTGATTTTTTTTCCTGGATAATATTTTGAAATGTATACATTTTAATCTTGGCAAAAGAAACAAAAAGTTATTCTCAAAATAGGCTAGTATTTTAAGATATGAAGACTCCAAAGTTATAGTCAAATCTTGCTCTAAACTGCAAGGATATCCAGCTTAAGACATCACCATTGCAGGAGAGCAATTCCCAGGTCAGCTTCAGTTATCAATTACCAGGAAAGTTGTGAAAGCAAAGCACGTCTTTGCCAACCAGTGGTTTTTACACTTGTTGGTCTAGTAGTATATAGACTGCAATAGTACAAACAATTGCCACTATTTGAGAGTAAAACCTCTTATAGGATAATCCCAAAACACTCATTTTTCCAAGTTCTCTTGTTAAGTACTATTTAACCTTAACTGAGATTTGGTTTTTGTCACCTAGTAATTGTTGGAAGGGTTATTTTAGCAACTTATAAAGTGAAATGGAATAAATACACAGAGAATGGATACATTTAGGAAAGATATCTTTTTCACCCTTTTTCTCTTATGACATAGGTCATGCACATCACATAGGGCTGTGACTGCTGATTCAAGGGAGTTCTATTCATTTCAGGTTTCAGAAATGAGAGTTAATTTACTCAAAAATTATATTTGGCAATTACTGATTTTCCCCTGAGGGTGGCCCAGGACCTTCCTCTCATCAGACATATATTTGGTTTAGCATGCATTTGGATATGACATTAATTCAGTAGCCTTATTATTTATTTATTTAAAATTTTATGGTCATATCATGTGACATGCAGTAGTTCCCTGATCAGAGATAGAACCCGTGCCCCCAGCATTAGGAACATGGATCCTTAACCACTGGGCCAGTCCCTCAATATCCATTTTAAAATTTTACTAAATGTACAAGGAAGAGGTATAATTGGGAAATTCAAAGTATAAGAAAATCACAAATGCAGAATCACAGAGGTACACATAAAAAGGACATGCCAAATGGAAGGAGATCAGTTTGGAGAAGATAGAAATTGCAGTCTGGACCTTGGACTTGACGTACTTTGTATAAAACTGATAGTCATTCTGCTTCCTCATTTTATCAAGGATGAAACTTAAGTAGTAAATTTGACCAGTGCAGAGTCTTACTGTACTTTATGTAAAGCAGATTTTTTGAAAATTAGTTTTTTTTAGGAAGTCTCCAGTCCACTTCACTTATGGAAGATTTCCATACATATTTGAAAACATGGCAGATTTGACCTGCATATTTCTACTTTTCCTTTTTATTGTTTCCAGATAGCATGAAATGAGAGAGGTAGAGTGATGTGGCAGTTGAAATATACCTGGGTATTGTCAGGAAGAAAGGAAAGAGGCAGAGAAATAGGAATCTTCCAGTCTTAGGTTATGGTAATGTTAGTTCACTGTTCTTATGGAGGGAACTGATTGGGAGTTTCAAGCCCCTAAATTGCATGCTAAAGCTCTTACTTCCCATATGCATCCTTATAGTAAATATCCAGAAAACAGAAATAGCTAAAAACCTAAAAATTTTGGAAGAATATAACATTGCATAGGAAAATCATTTTATTTATTACTGACTTACTTTATGATGACAAGATTATTTATTCTAGGGCAGATTCTCACTAAAGGAAGATCAACATCTCACTAAGCAGTTTAAACATGCTAAAAACAAGTATTTTTTGATGCATTAACCATATGTAGTTTTTTGCTGTGCATGGAACAGAGAAAGAAGTGATCCAACAGAAACACTCTCTTGGGTCTAAGAATACATGTGTGTGTGTGTGTGCATGCACATGTGTGTGCATTTGTGTATTTCCTTTCTCACAGATATTTTCCCTCTGATTGCTATCTCTTAAGTCCTGAATTTTATTGTCTCAGACAAGTAAGTATATAGACAACTGTGAAAGTGTAAGTTCACTGCAGACATTGGGTGGGTAGCAAGTAACTCTGACAATGCAGAGAAGAGATACTTAAACTGGATTTCTAAAAAGAAGATAGAACGAAGAGTTGCCATTTCATTAAAAATAATAATATGGAGAACAGGAAATACTCTCTGGATTTTAACAGTGTATCAGGAGATCCCTAAGATCAACAGAACTATAATTTTAATGCAAAGTATACAAAAATTAGATATTTATTTTTAATATGAAATAAATATAGATTAGAGTCCAGTTGCTAATTTCAAGAATTCTTGGTAAGAACTTTACTTTTGAGAGAAGAGGAGGTCCTGTGGACTTTTTTTTTTTTTTGAAGGGAAAGATAATATGGGAGAAAGGCAAAAGACAAATGAAAAAATAAATTATTCAACTTCTTTTTTTGTGTAAAAAAAAGGGCTGGGCATGTTGAAGAATCAGGAAAACCAAAATTTATAAAAAATGAATACAAGTAAATATCTATTATCTGATTCTTTTAACCTGAGTATTCTCAGCAGACGTGAGTCTTCTTTTTTGTATTTCCTATAATTATTATTTTAGGAAAAGAAGTGAGAAGTGATGGGAGGGTTGAAGGAAAAAAAAGATGGAAGAAAAGGAAGAAAGAGAAAGTAGGAATGGTGATTGAATTCTATCAGGATACATACAATTCACAGAAGAAAATTCTACTTATATTTGTTCATTTCTGCAGCACTGTTAGAGTTCGTGCAGCATAGCAGTAGCAGGATGACTTTAGAGTCAGGCAAACCAGTTGGAATCCTTTCCTCACTTATAAAGTAGTTAATACTTACATTCAATATACTTCTGTCATTCTCCCCCCTAAACACACACACGCATGCATGCACACATGTACCAAGTTTACTTTAAAAGTGCTGTGAGGAGGTAGAGTTTTATAGAAACTCAGAGAGGTTCACAGAAAACCATGACCTAAGGTTGAAATACAATTAACATTCAGTGAATACAGAAGTCTCCACAACAGGCTGTTGTTTCAAGTGTACCGTTTATTGTCTGTCTCCTTCACAGAACGGTACCTGGAGAGCTGATGTTACGGCTCTTTAGCCCAGTGATGTTATCCAATTGTTTTGAACAATGTCTACGAGAATAAACTAAAAATAAATATTAGTTAAATTAGTGAATGAATGGATAGATGAACAGATAAATGGGGCATACAATTGAATACATAATCTTATTGCTCTGTTACTACACTTAAAATCTACAATGGCAGTTTTGTGATACTAATGTGTACATTAGTTTCAATAATTTTAAAGGGAAGGAAGCATGGCCAAGGAAAATGCCTTTCAAGTACAATGTGAAATTGTTTGACTTAGATTCTGGTGAATCTTGATTCTCCATTGGCTATTGACTTTTTTCTTTTTTAAGTTTTATTTTATACTGGAGCATAGTTGATTAAAAATGTTTAGTTTCAGGTGTACAACAAAGTGATTTTGTTATACATATACATGTAAATATTCTTTTTTACATTCTTTTCCCATTTAGGTTGTTATAGAATATTGAGGAGAGTTCCCTGTGCTATATAACAAGGGTCCTTGTTGGTTATCTGTTTTAAATATAGCAGTGTATACATGTTGGCCTCTCCTTTATTTAAGAACCGAGTAGTCACCCTTCCCCTGTTATCAGTATAAGCTTATTGTATATCTGCAGCTGGAGAGGAGATTCAGCAAGACAGTGGCTTCTCTGATGAGTTCAAAATAGTTCTTAGAATAAGCCCATATTTGTACTGTGTCATGTTTCTAACAGACATAGTGCCCTCTGAGTCCCAAATGAAGGCTTTTTAAAAATTTCTTTCTTTGTTTATTTTTACTGCACTGGGTCTTCGTTGCTGCACATGGGCTTTTCCTAGTTGCAGCAAGCCGACGCTACTTTCTAATTGCGGTGTGCGGGCTTCACGTTGCAGTGGCTTCTGTTGTAGAGCATGTGATCTACGGTGTGTGGGCTTCTGTAGTCGCAGCACATGGGCTCAGTTGCCCTGAGATGAAATCTTCCAGAACTAGCGATCGAACCTGTGTCTCCTGAATTGGCAGGTGGATTCTTAACCACTGGACCACCAGGGAAGTTCCCAAACAAAACTTTTTAGCAAATCACTGTTACTGATTCATGAGGGAAAGCAGATTTGGGTACCCCTCAAGTGAAGGTATTGAGTGGGATAAAGAGATCTAGGTCTCTCTGAGTTGTAGTGCACATTTCCAAGGGCCCACTGAAAAGAGAGATTACTTAGGCTCCCTTTGGAGTAAATTGGGCTTCCTTGACAGCTCAGATGGTAAAGAATCGGCCTGCAATGCAGGAGATCCAGGTTTAATCCTTGGGTGGAGAAGATCCCCTGTAGAAGGGAATGGCTACCCACTCCAGTATTCTTGCCTGGAGAATTCCATGGACAGAGAAGCCTGGCAGGCTACAGTCCATTGGGTCCCAGAGAGACGGACTCGACTGAGGAACTGACACTTTCACAGTTTCACTTGGAGGAATTTAGGGTTCTTTAAGACTCTAAATACGGCAGGATGTTGGGAATATGGTCTAATCTTAAACCCAATTTAGGAGAACGTTAGCCTGCATCCCTTGAGCCCATGTCTCCAAATGTGAAGTGAAGAATTTTCCACTAGTGAAGACAGAGGCTTCAAGCAGAGGTCATTTCAAGTCTGCAGGGGGAAGACAGAGGGTGCCTTTCCTGGCTCTGCCAGGGAGCTTTTATTTGTAACATTGTTCCCAGAACTGCTTGACAGCCATCTGCATGGGACACTTAATAGACCCTCCCTGCAGGAGGAAATACAAGAGGGAACGTAAATCTCATTATTGAGGGCTCTGTGTTTTGTCAAGATTTGGAAATTGTGAAGGTATCTTCTTTTCTTCACAACGCTGATGTGTTCTTAATGGAGGCAGTGGATAAGAGAAAGACAAATTCACAGAGAGAACTGTATCGACCACCCTGATTGGTCAGATCTATTGCCTTCTGTTTCTATGGTCTGAAAGAATGGGAAACTCTTTATGATTAATTGGGTGCGAGAAGGAGAATGTATCTTAATAGAGTTCAAGGCAAATATTTGCCAGACAGAAAAATGGGACTAACAGCCCCTGCCCTAACTACTACAAGGATTGCCGTGTGGACTGGGCAATTTAATAAGTGAAACTGAGATAATTAAGATTTTGACTACTTCAAAAGGTAGAAAAATCTCCACCTCTTCTCATCATGAGGAAAAATATTCCACAACCCTTCCAGGCAAGAGTAGTCATAATGAAGAACAGAAGTATGAGAGAGGTGAGGGACAGAGACTGGAAAATATTTAGGGAGTAAGGCTTCATGTAAATATTTGAAGGTATTTTGCAAGCGCTAAATTAGTAATGATTTCTATCACATATTAGTCTCTCTTAACTAGCCCTGGGTACCTAAATAATTTTAGTATCTCACTCCCCTGCATTTCAGTGAGATGCCTGTAAAATCATTTTGCCTTAATATGGATAATATTCATGCCAGGAGGGAATTGATTTTCTAACTGTCGTCCACCTTCCATTCAAAATTGTGATGCCTTTCTGATTTTATGGGCCGTGAAGTGTTGTTTCCATAGTCACTTCCTGCCTCTCTCAGCCTCACTTATATTTGGTCTGTGTTCTCTTGCAGATATCAAAGAGTATGGCTCTAAATAAGTTTACCTTCTCTAAGACTCCTAAGGAGACTCCATGTATACATTTCTTAAGCCCTTATTACATAAACCTGCCACCTTTATCTTCATTTTGCAACTATCATTTATTGAATATTTATGATACACCAGGCAGCATACTAAAAATTTATAAAATCATCTCTTTAATTCGGTACAACTCAGGGCAGTGATTATTTTGAGCCCTAACTTACAAATAAGGATGAAAAAGGGTCGGAGGGTTTAAATAAGGACAATAAGTAACAGATGGACATGGACTTCCCTGGTAGCTCAGATGGTAAAGAATCTGCCTGTGACGCAAGAGACCTGGGTTCAATTTCTGGGTTGGGAAGATCCGCTGAAGAAAGGAATGGCAACCCATGCCAGTATTCTTGCGTGAAAAAGTCCATGGACAGAGAAGCCTGGTGAACTACAGTCCATGGGGTTGCAAAGGGTTGGAGCTACTGAGACTTTCACTTTCAAGTGGCAAATATTGGGTTTTAATTCAGGTCCTTCTGTCTTTGCCTTCTTAAACTCCATAACAAATTTCCTCCTCTTAAAATTCCTTTTGTTTAGTATTCCAAAGCTTAATTTCCCACTTAATATACATATTTTTTTCTTACTTCCATAATTCATGGTAACTGGAACTTGAAATTTCATAATTTCCTAAAATAATTACCAAAGTAAATTTATGCATAAATTTTTGGCTATACAAGAGTAATTAGTACCAAAACTTTTCCTTCTAGCCAAAAACCCATAAAACTATTTATTAATTCTCATTATAATTAATGTAAAAATGTGCTGTTACTATTAATGGATATAATTACATATTGCAGATAATCATAAACTCTATCATTATAGCAATGAAATGTAAAATATTCCTGAAGGAACCAAGAACTTTGTAGCAGCTGAAATATCAGGATGCAGTATTTCAGCAGTTTCCTGGAGACTGGAGCAAGGCTTGCGAAAGTTTTGAGAACAAGCTTTGTACAACATCCAGGTGATTTTTTTTTTTTTTTTAAGGTTAAACAGAGTATTGAAACAGGCACATAGACACAGCATGCAGAGAGTTAGCTCAAAATGCTCAGGATTCAAAAAAAAAAAAAAAAAGGCATGATAGGAGAATCCATGGTCAATTGCCTCAGGTGGGCTGCTAATAGATTTCTTTTTTAAATGAACTAACATTAGAGTTTAAAAAAAAAAAATTGTTTTAACCCCAAGTAGCTGCATAAACACCTGCTTCCTGCTGAGGCATAAACATACTTTTGTTCAGAAACAGCATCCTGGCCTCTGCTCTCTGATCTCGTTTCCTCCTGGCTTTCCTCCATCCCCCACTTCAGGTTTTAGCACAGTTCCATTCTGCACAAATACCACCTCTTCAGAGAGGCCCCCTCTCACTGCTCTCTCTAAACTCTCCTCTCTCGTTACTCTCATTCCATCTAAACTGCATTTTAAGTCATTGTATTTATTTATTTACTTTTATTTCTATATTGACTGTGTAGGGAGGAAAAAATCATTTTTCCTCCACCCTTGTTACCAAGGAAGGGTTCCCTGCCCAACATGCATAGAAGCCAATACTGTGTTACCAGCTTTAGAGATGAATAAAGCAGGGTCAGCTGGCAAGGAGACAGGAGGCAGGGCTCAAATCTCTCTGCTTGACCCAGGGTCTGGGTGAAATTTAAGGGGTTAGGGGAATTGCAAACTTGAAATTTGATTGGCCAGTTTTGAATAAGTCCATATAAGCTACTCGTGTTGCTGGAAGCTAGATCGTTCTTATTAAAGAACATCTTGCTTTGTAAAGGCCTCGAGTAGCAACATTTCCATTCTCTGAGTTTTAAGTAGATTGAAATTCGTGGTTCCTGGGTCATCATGGAGACAGGGGTTTTGTTGCACATTTGTGCTATGCTGTCTCTGTAACATAACTCAAGGCTTTATAATCTACCAACCTATTTAAGGAGAGAGAACTCATTTAAGCTGGTCAGTGTTTTATCTGCTATTTCACTCTGCTAGGTTCTTGGCTGAGACCTCCCTGTAACAGAAAGACAAATTAACAAGAAAGAAAAGAAGAAACAAACAGAAGTTTAAAAACATATATACCTCCTGTGTACTTGGGACAGGATCAGGACCACTAAGTACTATTTCCCCCAAATGGCCCAAACTATCATCTGAAATACTGTCTCCAGCTAAAGACCAAAGAAAGATGGGGTGGGGGGGTGGTAAGGGAGGCAGTTTTAGGAGGTTACCAGGAAATGTACAGCAAAATAACGGTGTGGTTGTTATGCAGATTGATTTAAATCACTTCTTTTTCATTGGCAAGAGTTTCTAGTTGTTGTTCAGTCCCTAAGTCAAGTCTGACTCTTTATGAGCCCATGAACTGCAGCATGCCAGGCTTCCCTGTTGCTTCACTGTCTCCCAGGGTTTGCTCAAACTAATGTCCACTGAGTTGGTAATGCCATCCAATCATCTTGTCTTCTGTTCCCTTTTTTCCTGCTGCCCTCAATCTTTCCCAAGCAGAGTCTTTTCCAGTGAGTCATCTCTTCCCATCAGGTGGGCAAAGTATTGGAGCTTCAGCATCAGTCCTCCAAATTAATATTCAGGGTTGATTTCCTTTAGGATTGACTGGTTTGTTCTCCTTGCAGTCCAAGGGACTCTCAAGAGTCTTCTCCAGCACCACAGTTCAAAAGCATCCGTTCTTCGGTGCTCAGCCTTCTTTATGGTCCAGTTCTCACACCTGTACATGATTACTGGAAAAACCACAGCTTTGACTACAGCACCTTTGTTGCCAAAGTGATGTCTCTGCTTTTTAGTACCCTGTCTAGGTTTGTCATAGGAACAGGCGTCTTTTAATTTCATGGCTTCAGTCACCGTCCGCAGTGACTATGGAGCCCAAGAAAATAAAGTCTTTAACTGTTTCCATTGTCTCCCCATCTATTTGCCATGAAGTGATGGAATCAGATGCCATGATATTTGTTTTTTGAATGTTGAGTTTTAAGCCAACTTTTTCACTCTCCTTTTTCACTTTCATCAAGAGACTCTTTAGTTGCTCTTTGCTTTCTGCCATAAGGGTGGTGTCATCTGCATATCTGAGGTTATTGATATTTCTCCTGGCAATATTGATTTCAGCTTGTGCTTCCTCCAGCCCAGCGTTTCTCATGATGTACTCTGCATATAAGTTAAATAAGCAGGGTGACAATATACAGCCTTGATGTACTCCTTTCCCTATTTGGAACCAGTTTGTTGTTCCATGTCCAGTTCTAACTATTGCTTCTTGA
>NW_011494510.1:460314-467610 GCF_000754665.1 Bison bison bison
GGTGACAATATACAGCCTTGATGTACTCCTTTCCCTATTTGGAACCAGTTTGTTGTTCCATGTCCAGTTCTAACTATTGCTTCTTGATCTGCATACAGGTTTCTCAGGAGGCAGGTCAGGTGGTCTGGTATTCCCATCTCTTTCAGAATTTTCCACAGTTTGTGGTGATCCACACAGTCAAAGGCTTTGGCATAGTCAATAAAGCAGAAACAGTATACATATATGTGTGTGTGTGTATATATATATGTATTTCTGGAAATCATGATGTCACAATCTGTTATTACCTGTGTTATAAGTATAAGAAACATTGACGTGTTCTTGAGTTTTTGGATTGATTTCGATTGAATTTGGACTGAATCCGATTGAGTTTTATATTTGTATATGTATACATATGTGTTTACTATGGCCTTCCCAACTTCCTTTTCCCTTCTATTGATGAGTTCTCCTTACCTTACTGTGTAGGAACGTAAATGTGGCTCACCAAGACTGCAGATCCTGAATTGCCATTCTCAGCTGACCCAGAATAAACCCATCTTTGCTGGAGAGACATCTGGTAGTATATTTCAGGTCAACACAAGGTGGAGGCTATAATCCAAAGAAGATGGAGAGGTGTTAGTGTCTGATAAGAGGGGCAATATTTTCTAAGCTGTAATGAGAAGAAAAAGTGAATGGCCTGTGTGATTCACACATTCTCAATATAAAATATTTCTTAAAATCGTATTATGCTTATAAATGAATATGCTAGATTCTGGACACACACAGATTATCAAGGAAAACACAGTCACTGCCTCACATAACTTTCATTTAGTTGTCAAGAAGGAAAGCAGAATTTTCCACCCCCAAATTTGCCTCTTTGTCCTAAGGATTATTTTAGGCTCATTATTTATTTATTTACTTCTGTATTTTTCATTTTTTGTTCTGTTTTAAATTATTTTAGGTTTATTCGTTTAAGATATAGCAGACACAGGAAAGGCTCAAAAAACTGAACAGAAGTTCCTTTTGTAAGAGATGCTTACATTTGTAAGAGAGATCCCATTCTATTAGGATGCTGTCCTCTCTGTACCAGAAGAGGTCTTGACTAAATCTCTAGGACAATGCAAAGAAATAGAGGAAAACAATACAATGGGAAAGACTAAAGATCTCTTCAAGAAAATTGGAGCTATCAAGGGAACGTTTCATGCAAGGATGGACACAGTAAAGGATAGAAACAGTAAGGACATAGCAGAGGCAAAAGAGATTAAGAAAAAGTGGCAAGAATACACAGAAGAGCTATAAAAAAAGGCCTTAATGACCTGGATAACCACGACGGTGGGGTCACTCACGTAGAGCCAGACATCGTGGAGTGTGAAGTCAAGTGGACCTTAGGAAGCATCACTACAAACAAAGCTAGTGGAGGTGATGGAATTCCAGTTGAGCTATTTCAAATCCTAAAAGATGATGCTGTGAAACTGCTGCATTCAATATGCCAGCAAATTTGGAAACCCCAGCAGTGGGGACAGGACTGGGTAAGGTCAATTTTCATTTGAATTCCAAGAAGGGCAATGCCAAAGAATGTTCAAACAATCCACAATTACACTCATTTCCTATGTTAGCAAGGTAATGCTCAAAATCCTTCAAGCTAGGCTTCAACAGTACATGAACTGAGAACTTCAAGATATACAAGCTGGATTTAGAAAAGGCAGAGGAACCAGAAATCAAATTGCCAACATCCGTTACATCATAGAAAAAGTAAGGGAATTTCAGAAAAATATCTACTTCTGCATCATTAACTACCCTAAAGCCTTTGATTTATGTTATGGCTACAGTGTGGTTATCATGTAGTTAACTTTTTCCACCTGATAGGGGTTTCAGTCCCTATAAGACAGTTCACAGGATATGGCTCAGACTGGAGAAGGAAATGGAAACCCACTCCAGTGTTCTTGCCTGGAGAATCCCAGAGATGGGGGAGCCTGGTGGGCTGCCGTCTGTGGGGTCGCACAATGTCAGACACGGCTGAAGCGACTTAGCAGCAGCAGCAGCAGCAGTATCTATATCCCTTCAGAAGGAATTAAAGGTTCTTGACTTTGCTAATGACTAAACTATTACCACTTGGTTTCCTTTAACTGTTTCCCTTTGTTTCTGCCTTTTCTCACTCTCTGACTAAACTTATTCTTTGGCTAAAGTTTTTCACTGACAAAAGTAAGCAGAGGACACAGTGGGGAGGAAGAGCTATGAGATCCCACTTCGTTTCAGTATCTTCATTCTTATAAATGGTCTCTCTAATACTATAGATGAAATGTTACAGAACAAAAACTCAAACTTCCTTTTTCTAGGAAATAAGTAGTCTGATACTGTTTTAATTTAGAAAACTTTGAAACTATTGTTCTGCCTTTCTTTTGTCATGAAAAGTTCTATTGGCCCTTTTTAAACGTACAGGTTTTCAAGTGGAACATACAAGCTTATAAAATATTGAAAGGGAGTTTTGTAAAATGTTGGATCAACTTTCCAGAAAGATTTCCCAACCAAAAATAAATAAAATGTAGTTTACTTTGCATGTGGTTTAGTTTACTGGTCTCCTCGATAAGTAAAGTAACATTTTTTGGAGAGTTAAAATCAAGTGATAGTGGTAGTGATGGTGGAAAGTCTCTGACCTTCCTCTTCATCTCCAACTGTTAGCAGCATCAGGCAAGATTCCATGGAGTGCAATTTGAAAACACCTGTTGTGTGTTCCCATCACTTTATAGGGGAGGACCATGAACTCAAGTGGAGAAGGCAATGGCACCCCACTCCAGTACTCTTGCCTGGAAAATCCCATGGACAGAGGAGCCTGGTAGGCTGCAGTCCATGGGGTCGCTAAGAGTCGGACACGACTGAGCGACTTTACTTTCTCTTTTCACTTTCATGCATTGGAAAAGGAAATGGTAACCCACTCCAGTGTTCTTGCCTGGAGAATCCCAGGGACGGGCGAGCCTGGTGGGCTGCCATCTATGGGGTCGCACAGAGTCGGACACGACTGAAGTGACTTAGCATAGCATGAACTCAAGAGAGACAGCTGAATTTTTAAGGGCATATAACCTAATAACTGTCCCTCAAAGCTCTCAATCTTATCCATGTACCTAAACCTGACAAATGAATACCTCCCTTGAATCAGTTTAGTATTCTATTTCCCCCTCAGAGTAACCATTGTCATCTAAAGACAGTGCAGCTGTTGAACTAGTTTGTCTTTTTAATCTCCAACATTTGAACTTTCTCGGACTATTTCCTTTATTTATAAAGATCATTCACTCTGGACCCTCTTCCCTATTACTTCCGCCTAACTCCCGCTTGTTCAGAGCTCGTCTTGTGACCATGTGCCCAATACTGAAACTGGAACCTGAAGCGTGAATAATGTATGTTGTTGAGTGCCAGTGGGAGGGCATTGCTGGATGTTTTCAGCAACAGCAAACAAGAGGGGGATGCTCACCTTTATCACAGTAAGGGAGAAGACTTTAAATGGAAAGTTCAGTGGATTTGTTGGCTTGGAGGTCACTATTTAATATAATAAGGCCCCTCTTCTCCTGTGACCTAAAATCCAGCCTGAAAGTTTCTTTTTGCCAGAGGCTATGTTTTTGACTGATGGAGAAGGGAATGGCAGCCCACTCCAGTATTCTTGCCTGGAGAATCCCATGGACAGAGGAGCCTGGCGGGCTACAGTCCATTGGGTCCCAGAGAGACGGACTCGACTGAGGAACTGGGGACATGACTTAGTGACTAAACTGCTACTACTATGTTTGACTGAGACCTGGTATATAATAAGTTCTATAAGTATGTATTTATTGTGCTGAACCAAAAACAATTTTAAAAAATGGTTAGGAAGCCATTTTAAGTTAGTGGCAGAAAAAAAAAAAAAAGGCTAAATGTGATGTTTTAGGAAGTTCACTTAATAACAGAGATGAGAGATGGAGTGCTATTCAGTAGACTATGACAATAACCTATATGAAAGGTAATTGTTTCACAAGCCCCCTCTCCTAGATAGGGAAGGGAAGCCTAACAGACAATTTCAACTTCTTGCACATTGCTTCTTCTAGCCCTTCTGACCTTTTTTGAGCTTTTTCTTTTTGGAATACCAATTGATTTGACAGCTTCCCCACATTTATCACTTCCTGAGATAGTGCCATATGCAGTAGGTCACATCACCTAATTATCTGCATGTGTTAAATTTCTCTCCCCAGTTAGCTCTGTGGGAACAAGGTCTGTGATTTCTTCTACTGTTTTATTCCTAATCACACTTACCACAAAAGCTGTGTGCAATGTAGATGCTCAATAAATAGATGATGGTATCCTTAATAAGTTCCTTAATAAGATGATGGTAAGAGGAAGGGAATTAAGTTAGCTTTTATCATATCTTTTTATCTCAAAAAATCTCTTAAATTTGTCTATTGATTCCAGTAGTCATACTGAAATTGTATTTCACAAAATATACACATCTAAAAAGATGAATTTGGTGTTTCAATAAATATGTGTGTGTGTGTGTGTGTGTGTATAATTATATTTGAGACATCCTGGGATGAACAAATATTTCCATTGCAATAGGATTTCTAAGAGCCTTTAGTTTTTGAATGTTCATTGTGACCTCTAAGAGAGGGATGAATGGTTAGAAAAGTCTCCAAGTGTGAAATATATCTAAAACTTTAACCTTTACTCAGAATACTTATCAAAATCATATGGGTTCCCATTGTTCTGCAGAACAAATTGCATAGGCTGGAGTTCCCCATCAGTGTCTGGACTCCTTAGTATGTATGAACTTTCATAATCAGAATACCACTCATCCACTTTCTAATATTTCTTCTCAACTGAATACTAAGTCCAAGACACATTTATTGTTTTTCCTATACAATAAACACATAAACATACTGTTTATTTTATTTTTATTTATGAATTTATTTCCTTACTGAAGCTCAACTGCAAATAGTGTGGTCATTCTTTTTCTATATGATGCAATAATAAATATTCTTGGATATGTGTCCTTTGTAAAGTATATATTTGTGTGGGTGTGTTTTTAATCAATATAGATGTTATTGTGCCATAAAGGTCATTCTGTATTTTATATTTTTCACTTGACAATATTTTCAAAATGATACATGTTGGCCTATGTGCATGTATTTTGGTTTTACTTCTATATTTCCCAAAATAGCCCTTAATATTCATTTTCCTCGTGCAGATGAATACAGTGCCTCCAACATTTGGTTTAAGAAAAAAATAAACAGTATAATGAATAACATTAGGTATATCCTTCTCAAGAGTTTCTCCAGGATTTATGCTCTGATATAGCATTGCAGAATCATAAGATAGATACACTGTATGAAACTTCCTCATTTTTTATATTTTCACCAACAGCTGGCCATATCTTCCTTTTTAGACCTGTTTCATGAGTTTGAAGTAATGGCATATTGTTTTTGCATTTCCATTTTTTCTGGTTATACTTAGTTTGATTATTAATTCACTTACTTAAGTGTACTTCTGCACCCGTAAGAGGAATACCATAGATTTATTGTTTTTTATTGCTTTTGTTGTTCTTGTTTCATTTTCACAGCTTGGTAATAAGTCTTTCTTATCTAAATGTGAGAAACACCCTTCCCTCCTCAACTCTCTACTAGTTTTACTAAACTTTATATTGAAAAATGGAGCTCAATAACTACTAAAATCTAATTTTAAAAGATATTGAGTTAGTCACAAAATTCTGCTATAATTTTGATTATAATAGGATGAAAATTACAGGGGGGTGTTTAGAATGATTGACATCTTAACATTTTAAGTCCTTTCATCAATGATATATCACTCAGCTGAACTCTCTGTTTGGTATGAACAGTTTGTCTGTTTTTTCTGTTAACTTTTCTATGTCTGTAGTAATGTTCCATTCAGTTAATGACACTTTTTCACTTTTTTCCATAAGCCTTTAAATCCATTTCTGTTTTCAATTTTCCTTGTATAATGGTGGTATCCAGACCCTCCGATATTATACTGTACTGAAGGAGTGAAGACAACAGTTCTTTTCTTATCTCCATATTAAGGAAATGTACCTCAAAATTCTCTATTAACTATTTTATTAATTAATGTTTATTTTCATTAACTTGAAGAAGTTCCCATCTGTGTATTATTTTGTTTTCTGTTTTTCTTTTTTTTTCTTTTTTTAAACATTAAGTAAATTGTGAAGTCTCAGACTTTTGATCTAATGCATCTATGAAAATGTTCAGTGAAAGTTTTGTCTTTGATAGACAAATATAACATTAAATTATCTTTATATTTGTAGGATGAACCATGTTAAATAAGGTATTTTTATTAATACACTATTAGATTCTACTGATCTTTTATGGGGAAAATAAATAAGTCTGTAACTGTTAGTTTTTGGTTTATCCCTGCTAAGTTTTAAGATACAATACTATGTCTTCTTGAGGATCTTTGGGTCTGTCCTGCCTGCCTGCTTTGCACTAGTAATATTATTTTTGCCTGCATATTCTGTCTCTCACCTGTGGACTAGCAGACGAACATACTTTTTCTGTACTACAAAGCTTGATAAATATTTTTGTACACTTCCCCAAACTCAGGAAGCATTAATTATTTTGACTCAATGCTCTTATAGCAATTTGAAAGTGCTAAAACTTATTTCAAATTCCAATGCTGTGATTAAAAAAATAAATAAATAAATAAAATTTTAAAAAAATTTTAAAATTCATTTTATGGTGCCACAGAAACTAGATGCTCTCGAGAGACTGAATCTTACTGTCTTTGGCCAACCCCCATGACATCAAGTAAAGGACTTACAGCTTAATAAGTGCATAACAAGTCAGGTGCATCCTATTAAAATAGCTTTTTATATATGAATGTCTTATAAGATGTTTTCCTCCAGACTGATACCACTTCAGTTCTGTACACCCAGCATTTATTAAGTGCCAAGCTCCTCAACTTCTAGAGGACCAGATGGACTTATCAGTAAATGGCAATAAAGAAAAGAGAGAGATTTGTGTGAGTATGTCTTTTTCCAAACATATTTTTTTATGTTTTCAGTTCGGTTCAGTCGTTCAGTCATGTCTGACTCTTTGTGACCCCATGAACTGCAGCACTCCAGGCCTTCATGTCCATCACCAACTTCCAGATTTACCCAAACTCATGTCCATTGATTCAGTGATGCCATCCAACCATCTCATCCTCCATCGTCCCCTTCTCCTCCTGCTCTCAATCTTTCCCAGAATCAGGGTTTTTTCAAATGAATCAGCTCTTCGCATCAGGTAGCTGAAGTATTGGAGTTTCAGCCTCAGCATCAGTCTTTCCAATGAACAC
>NW_011494510.1:467710-468362 GCF_000754665.1 Bison bison bison
TTTTTTTAAATTTAATTTTATTTTTAACTTTACGTAATTGTATTAGCTTTGCCAAATATCAAAATGAATCCGCCACAGGTATACATGTGCTCCCCATCCTGAACCCTCCTCCCTCCTCCTTCCCCATACCATCCCTCTGGGTTGTCCCAGTGCACTAGCCCCAAGCATCCAGTATCGTGCATTGAACCTGGACTGGCAACTCATTTCATACATGATATTTTACATGTTTCAATGCCATTCTCCCAAATCTTCCCACCCTCTCCCTCTCCCACAGAGTCCATAAGACTGTTCTATATATCAGTAAGCCAGAAAGAAAAACACCAATACAGTATACTAACGCATATATATGGAATTTAGAAAGATGGTAACAATAACCCTGTGTATGAGACAGCAAAAGAGACACTGATGCATATCTTCCTTTTTAGACCTGTTTCATGAGTTTGAAGTAATGGCATATTGTTTTTGCATTTCCATTTTTTCTGGTTATACTTAGTTTGATTATTAATTCACTTACTTAAGTGTACTTCTGCACCCGTAAGAGGAATACCATAGATTTATTGTTTTTTTATTGTCTTTTGTTGTTTCTTGTTTCATTTTCACAGCTTGGTAATAGTCTTTCTTATCTAAATGTGAGAAACACCCTTCCCTCCTC
>NW_011494510.1:468462-469566 GCF_000754665.1 Bison bison bison
CATAGCCTTGACTAGACGGACCTTTGCTGGCAAAGTAATGTCTCTGCTTTTTAATAGGCTGTCTAGGTTGGTCATAACTTTCCTTCCAAGGAGTAAGTCTTTTAATTTCATGGCTGCAATCACCATCTGCAGTGATTTTGGAGCCCCCCAAAATAAAATCAGCTACTGTTTCCACTCTTTCCCCATCTATTTGCCATGAAGTGATGGGGATAGATGCCATGATCTTTTTCTGAATGTTGAGCTTTAAGCCAACTTTTTCACTCTCCTCTTTCACTTTCATCAAGAGGCTCTTTAGTTCTTCTTCTTCACTTTCTGCCTTAAGGGTGGTGTCATCTGCATATCTGAGGTTATTGATATTTCTCTTGGAAATCTTCATTCCAGCTTGTGCTTCCTCCAGCCCAGCATTTCTCATGATGTACTCTGCATATAAGTTAAATAAGCAGGGTGACAATATACAGCCTTGATGTACTCCTTTTCCTATTTGGAGCCAGTCTGTTGTTCCATGTCCAGTTCTAACTGTTGTTTCCTGATGTGCATACAGATTTCTCAGGAGGCAGGTCAGGTGGCATGGTGTTCCCATCTCTTTAAGAATTTTTCACAGTTTGTGGTGATCCACACAGTCAAAGGCCTTGGCATAGTCAATAAAGCAGAACTAGATGTTTTTCTGGAACTCTCTTGCTTTTTCCATACCCCAGCAGATGTTGGCAGTTTGATCTCTGGTTCCTCTGCCTTTTCTAAAACCAGCTTGAACATCTGGAAGTTCACGGTTCACGTATTGCTGAAGCCTGGCTTGGAGAATTTCGAGCATTACTTTACTAGTGTGTGAGATGAGTTCAATTGTGCAGTAGTTTGAGCATTCTTTGGCATTGCTTTTCTTTGGGATTGGAATGAAAACCGGCCTTTTCCAGTCCTGTGGCCACTGCTGAGTTTTCCAAATTTGCTGACATATTGAGTGCAGCACTTTCACAGCATCATCTTTTAGGATTTGAAATAGCTCAACTGGAATTCCATCACTTCCGTATATATTTTTAATCATAGCTAAGTCACAATGACCAAAATGTTCCTTCCCTATCCACTCCAAAGAAAAGGACACACCTGGGGATG
>NW_011494510.1:469666-473362 GCF_000754665.1 Bison bison bison
GGATTATGTTTTTAATATAGAGCTACATGTGCCCTTTTCCCTGTTTTAAGATAATCATAGGTAAATATTTCAGGATATTACTCCATTAAGAAATGTTTCTTGTCAGTGAATCCATAATACTCCGGCTAAGAGTGAACTCACTAATATGGAACCTTTTTATTTGCCTTTTCTCCATTTCTAGAAAGCTAAAAAAATAAAATAATCAGACTGGCCAGACTTCTTCTGCTTGAGACTAATTATGTCATTTGTGTATTGATATATGGGGCTTCCTAGGTGGTGCTGGTGGTAAAGAGCCTGCCTGACAATGTAGGAGATGCTGGAGATGCAGGTTCAATCCCTGGGTTGGGAAGATCCCCTGAAGAAGTAAATGGCAACCCACTACAGTATGCTCCCCTGGAGAATCCCATGGACAGAGGAGCCTGGTGGCTGCAGTTCATAGGATCACAAAGAGTTGGACATGAGTGAAACGACTTAGCATGCATATAGAAGATATTAATGTACAGAAGAATAAAAGTATAGTAACATTTTCTAGAAGGTCTTTTATGTACTCCCTGTAGGGATTTTTACAGGGCTCTAAATTTTGTCACCCCTTCTGTTGTGGATGATTAGTGGAATCAGGATGTCTATTTTGAAAACCAGATCATCTTTGAGTCATCCCAATTCCCTGTAAATGGCCTTGCCCATAACATAGTTATTTGGGTCAAAAACAATAGGGCTTACTTTAAGTATCCTTTTTTTCTTTGTTTTGCACATCCCTTACAATTGTTAATACTGTCACTTTTATATCCAAAATGTGTCTGGGTCTATCCATTTCTTTGCACTGACCACTTCAGTAGTCAAAGCGAAGACAATCTGTTGCTTGAACCACTGCACCAATCTCCTATCTGGGTTTCTGCTTTCATATTTTATAATCCCATTTCCATGCCAGAACCAGAGTGATCTTTTAAAAATGTAAGCTGTATCCTGTCATTCTTTACCTTTAGATCCTTTCAGTCACCTCCTTTTTGATGTAAAGTGAATCTGAGCTCCTTATCCTAGTTGAAAAGGACTTGTGTAATATGGTCTCTGTCCAACTCTCTACAACGTATTGTCACACTCACCCTCTTCTGCTGTGGTCTGTGTGTCCTTATCATTTCTAGCCCATTGATTTAGTGCAGCAGAACAACAAACACAAGCTTTTCCTTAGACCTTAATGTAGTTTGTTCTTATCTAGGTGACTTCATATAGCAACTCAAGTATCACCCCATCCATTCTATGGATACTGTTCAGTGTTCCATCCGTTTTATGTTCTGTTGTGTCATCTTTTTCTATTCTTTATTTCTACTCACTTACATTTCTTCTATACCATCAAGTCTTTGGGGAAACATACCCCTCATATACCCTGTCCTATTTACTGCTGTATTCTCAGCACTCAGATCAGTGGCAAATCTTAGGCATGCATTTGTAAAATAAATAGGGATATTAGAAGTTTTGTCATATGGGGAATTTCATATGGTAAAAAGCACTAGCAGTAAAGTCCTTTGAGAGATTTATCCCCGCAGCACAATTCATTTGCAAGTGCCTGGACCTGACCTGATCTTACTTACTGATGCTCCCTGTGTACTGATCTCCTCTGTTCAAGATTCACCCTAACATTGTCTCTAGCAGGATACTGGACTTTGGCAGGGTTAAATTTATTTCTCTGAATTTTCATAGAACTGCCTGTTCACCTTTTCCACAGCATAGACAAATCCAATGTTTTATTATTTATTTGTTTCTGTAATTTATCCAATTAGACTCTATGTCTTGGAAAGGCAAGTGCTCTATGATTATAGGATCTAACACGTATTTTGTAAAGGAATTTAGAATGATATTTTTTCAAGTTTATTTGCAATATAGTTATTTGTAGCTCTGTCCTTGAGCCTAGATAGTCCATTCATTCATGCAACAATTAGACTTGACCAGTATGGAATATTTCTCAAACTTTAGAGGCTGAATTAAAGAAAATCAGAGAAAAAAATAAATAATTTAAAAAAAAGAAAATCAGAAAAAAAAATGGTGAAGTGATAATGAGTGAATGCACAGATTAGAGAGAAGGATGCTGGTGACTCTGATTGTGTTCGGTTAGACCATGGTGGTTAAACCCTGGCCCATTTTTATGAGGAGTCACAGAGTGGCCCTGGATATTTTTGCATGCACAGAGGAGATCTGAAGAATTCAGATTTACCCTCAGGGACCTTCCATTTTATTTTCTTGTCCAAATCTCTGCATTTGTTGAAACTTTTGTTTTCTACAGTTTTCCTCCTCAGACAGCATACTGTGCTATTCCTTCTGACAACCTTCTTCTGTCATCTGTGGATAATAATAGAGGCATCTATGATTTACTAATAAAGAAACCTGTGAGAGATAATACTTCCCCTCAAGATGTATATCATATGATGGCAGGTAACTTGAGTTGGGGGAAGAGAAAACCAAACACCAGTTCCTCCAGCAAATGCCTACTAGCCTTGCAACACAGATGGAACTACTGCAAATGAAAGAGAAGGGAGCATGCACAAAAATCACAACTTCCCAGAACTGGTAATGAGCTAGAAGACCAGAGTTTGATTCCTGCCACTTTCCCTTATTAAGTGTGTCATTTAACCAAGAAAAATCCCTTAAGATATCACGGAACCTCATTTTGCTTGTCCCCAAAACATGCTGCCATTTAGTCAAACATAGAATTCCCATAAGCTTGAGTGTCCATGAAGATGTCAGTAACCTACCAATGTGATCTTTTGATAGTTTCCCCCTCTTAGTGTTGGTCTTTGAAAAGCTTTGGTTACTGTTGCAACCATTCTTTGGGTCTCATCTTATTTGAAAACTTCTCCTTGTAGACTTTCCATTTAGAGTCACTTCCCCCCCGCCTCAGTTCTTCCCATATCACTGTGTATAACTCAGTTACTATTTCTTGTCATTACAAGCCTCATGTTATAATCATAGAGAGTGCTTTTTAGTCAAAGGTCATGGGCTTTACCTTTGCAGCAACATGAATGGACTTAGAGAGTGTTATACTAAGTGAAGTCAGACAGAGAAGGAGAAATATTGTATGACATCTCTTATGTGTGGAATATAAAAAGAAATGATACAAATGAGGTTGCTTACAAAACAGATACAGAGTCACAGACTTAGAAAATGAAATTATGGTTGCCCAGGAGGAGCAACCCCACGCCCGAGGCCAGGGGCGGTGGCCAGGAGGACCAACCCCACGTCCAAGGAGCCATGGCTGCTCGGGCACAGGCGGGCCTAGAGGAGCTATCCCACGTTGAAGGTCAGGAAGGGCGGTGGTGAGGAGATACCTGTCGTCCAAGGTAAGGAGCAATGGCTGCGTTTTGCTGGAGCAGCCGTGAAGAGATACCCCACGCTCAAGGTAAGAGAAACCCAAGTAAGATGGTAGGTGTTGCAAGAGGGCATCAGAGGGCAAACACAATGAAACCATACTCACAGAAAACTAGTCAATCTAATCACACTAGGACCACAGCCTTGTCTAACTCAGTGAAACTAAGCTATGCCCGTGGGGCAACCCAAGATGGGCGGGTCATGGTGGAGAGATCTGACAGAACGTGGTCCACTGGAGAAGGGAATGGCAAACCACTTCAGTATTCTTGCCTTGAGAACCCCATGAACAGTAGGAAAAGGCAAAATGATAGGATACTGAAAGAGGAACTCCCCAGGTCA
>NW_011494510.1:473462-473709 GCF_000754665.1 Bison bison bison
CATTAGGTATATCCTTCTCAAGAGTTTCTCCAGGATTTATGCTCTGATATAGCATTGCAGAATTATAAGATAGATATACTGTATGAAACTTCCTCATGTTTTATATTTTCACCAACAGCTGGCCATATCTTCCTTTTTATTTATTTTTTTAAATTTAATTTTATTTTTAAACTTTACGTAATTGTATTAGCTTTGCCAAATATCAAAATGAATCCGCCACAGGTATACATGTGCTCCCCATCCTGAA
>NW_011494510.1:473809-492888 GCF_000754665.1 Bison bison bison
AGGGAATGGCAAACCACTTCAAAATTCTTGCCTTGAGAACCCCATGAACAGTAGGAAAAGGCAAAATGATAGGATACTGAAAGAGGAACTCCCCAGGTCAGTAGGTGCCCAATATGCTACTGGAGATCAGTGGAGAAATAACTCCAGAAAGAACGAAGGGATGGAGCCAAAGCAAAAAGAATATCCAGCTGAGTTGACTCATTGGAAAAGACTGTGATGCTGGGAGGGATTGGGGGAAGGAGGAGAAGGGGATGACAGAGGATGAGATGGCTGGATGGCATCACTGACTTGGACGTGAGTCTCAGTGAACTCTGGGAGTTGGTGACGGACAGGGAGGCCTGGCGTGCTGCAATTCACGGGGTCACAAAGAGTCGGACACAACTGAGCGACTGATCTGATCTGATCTGGGGTAATGATGGAGGGAAAGGGTAGTGAGGGCATTTGGGATGGTCATGTACACACTGCTATATTTAAAATGGGTAACCAACAAGTACCTACTGTATAGCACATGGAACTCTGTTCAGTGTTATGTGTCAGCGTGGATGGGAAGGGAGTTTGAGGGGAGAATGGATACATACATGTTTATCTCCAAGTCCCTTTGCTGTTCACCTGAAACTATTACATTGTTTGTTAATCAGCTATACCCCAATACAAAAAAAAAATAAATAAATAAAAGGAATATAACAATTTAAAAAAAGAAAGAAAGGCACGGGCTTTAGTGTCAGACCAACCTAAGTTTAAAGCTAGATGCAAATAACTGTTTACAAGACCATGCTTCAAAAATTAGCTTAGGCAAGATTCATTAGCTCATTTTTTTATACATAAAGGAAATAAATAAATAAAATTTTAAATTTTATAAATAAAAACCATTTGGCAATTTTTTATAAATAAATCGTTCGGCAATGCCATCTCATATAATCTTTCCATATTAGCTACATAGCCCAATTATTGAGCAGCATGATGCTCAGTGTTCATAGGAGACACATTTCTCTTTCCTTTTAGATAGACCATCAAATCAGGGGGGTTTTAAATGGCATGACCTCTGTAATACTAGTATTGGGTGGAAAATACTGGGACTAGAATATCTTTAATGTCAAAAGTACATCAGATAAACAGTAAGAACAACAAAAATTACACCATGTGATATACAGATGTGTGTTGACTAAGAGGAAAATAATGAAAATAAACCCTGGTACAGACAGAATAATCATCATAAAGAGCAATAACTACAGTGACAATAATACACGCAGCACCATTTGGCTGACTGAGTAACTTTGCAAAGGTGCTTGGTATAGCAAAAAAACAAAGTATTGGAATAGAGGAAAATTTTAAAGTACATTGAAAACTACATTTCTTGTGAAATACGTTCTACAGTTATTGTCTCCACAGAAACACAATATAAAAAATATCTAATCCAACTTTACAATATTATGCATTTCATTCTAATGTCAGGTACCATGGTCATTATTTTGTTCTTAAATAAAAACCAGCCTTTAAAATCCTTTACCTTCAGTACAATTTCTCTCAAAGTTAGGTTCAGAAATGGAGAAGGCAATGGCACCCCACTCCAGTACTCTTGCCTGGAAAATCCCATGGACGGAGGAGCCTGGTAGGCTGCAGTCCATGGGGTCACTAGAGTTGGACACGACTGAGCGACTTCCCTTTCACTTTTCACTTTCATGCATTGGAGAAGGAAATGGCAACCCACTCCAGTGTTCTTGCCTAGAGAATTCCAGGGACGGGGGAGCCTGGTGGGCTGCCGTCTATGGGGTCGCACAGAGTCAGACAGGACTGAAGCGACTTAGCAGCAGCAGCAGCAGGTTCAGAAAAACAAAAAGCCACTGCTCCAGGTTTTTGATAGTATATGATTGTGAGAAGAAAAGTTGCAAATATAAATTTGTTTCTAAAAACTTGAAGATATCTGTGTGTATAAATATATATGTGTGTGTATATATATTGTCTTTTGATGTTGATATTTATGTTTAAATTGTGCATTTATATAGCTTTTATAGTGATGCCCAATCTTACCTTATTTTCTGACTGACAATGATGGGATTTCAGTCATGCTCAGCCTTTCCAACAGTGCCAGTGATGGGATTTTTTGAAATCTTATTACTGGTTGCACTGCCTTGATCTCAGATGGAACTTTCAATCAAAAAGGCAATCAGAAGGTTATACATTTGTGAGATTCCCTGCAAAGCCAGTGATCGCATAATACAACTTGTTGGAAAGGCCTACTTGCCTCCAGTCCTTATGTGGCTATAAAGAGTAATTGGCTACTTAGCTCTCAGCACCTGCTTTTCCTTCTCCAAAATACAGCATAGCCCAGAACTCTGTTGGGTCTCAGTGTGGAATCTGGCTGCTCCAAGGAGATTTCCAAGTTTCATGCAGAGACTTGTCTTACTTTAAGCATCTGATTAAGCAAACTCTCCCAAAGACACATTTGGCTCTTTCTAAGCATTCTTGTTTCACTAGTGATGTCAGTGAATCTAAGTTTTATTTTATATACATATGAACACTCACCCACACACTTCTGCAAGACACTTTTACTGTAAAGTTTATTTCCTAGAAATAGCAATTCTGCATGGCACTGCTACCCACCCCAGTATTCTTGGTAGCTTCCCTTATGGCTCAGTATTCTTGGTAGCTTCCCTTATGGCTCCCGCATTGCGGGAGACCTGGGTTCAATCCCTGGGTTGGGAAGATCCCCTGAAGAAGGGAAAGGCTACCCACTCCAGTATTTTGTCCAGGAGAATTCCATGGACTGTATAGTCCATGGGTTCACAGAGTCGGACATGACTCAGTGACTTTAAATGTAATAAATGGCAATTCTAACACTTGGATTTTATTTCTAGCATGTTTTAATCATCCTATTATTAATATAAAAATTTAAGTCTTATTACAGTACTCATAAAATATTATTATAAAAATTGCCTCAGTACTCTTTAGTGTACATGTATGGATGTTTAAAAGAAATTTCTTCAATTTTATTTGATCAAATAGTGAACCAGGTTGAGGCTGAATTGATCCCATGTGGTGTCCAGTCACCCAGGGATGCCTCAGTTCCCAGGCAGGAACCTTGGATTGTGAAGTAGGCAGAGGGAGATAATTTTGTCTCACTTGGCTCCAACTCATTGGTTCTTCTCCAGTATTTAGAGAACACTTGGGTGGGATAAATTTAAATAAAAGGGAAAAAAATCTAATGCTTGGAACACAATAATGATCTATAGACACATTAAAATGCCTATGGACTGAATAAGCATTTCATTTGCAAAATAACTACACAGGTATATGTAAGACATATGTCAGTATTGGTACGATAGAGAAACCATGCACAGAGACAGAACTTTGTTGTTCAGTTGCTGAGTTGTGTCTGATTCTTAGTCATCTCATGAGCTGCAGCACTCCAGGTTTCCCTGTCCTTCACCATCTCCTGGAGTCTGTTCAAACTCATGTCCTTTGAGTTGGTGGTACCATCCAACCATCTCATCCTCTGTCACCGCCCTTCTCCTCTTGTCCTCAATCTTTTCCAGCATCAGGGTTTTTCCAGTGAGTCAGCTTTTTGCCAACAGTATTACGGTGACAAAAAATGCACAGAGACAAAACTAGTCACTTTGGTATACTCAAATCCTAAAAGTTTGAAAACCCCATCAACCTCTTGATGCAGGAAGTTTTAGCAATTCTACTGCTAAAGTAAAAAGTACTTTAAGTCATTGTAGAAGTGTGAGTGTGTGTATATATTCTTCAGATCTTTATTTAAAGTCATGGTTGCATGCATGCTCGCTCAGTCATGTTTGACTCTTTGAGACCCCATGGACTGTAGCCCACCAGGCTCCTCTGTCCATGGGATTTCCCAAGCAAAAACACTGGAGTGGGTTGCCATTTCCTCCTCCAGGGCATCTTCCCAACCCACGGATAGAACCCACCTCTCCTGAATTGTCAGGTGGATACTTTACAACTGAGCCACCCTGAAAGCCCATACTTATTTATATTTGGAGTACTCTAAAAGTGTAGTTCAGCCTTATATGAATATGGTATAATTGACTTGATCCCATATTATAAAACCTTAAATGGGCTTTTAAGCACAAAGAGTCAGCATAATAGTGGCAAAGAAAATCAACAATAAAACCACACTTTCTTTCTCTCTTCTTGGGCAAAGTAAATTTTGAGATAAGATTGAACAACCTGTATACCAAATAATATCTCCTGCCCATGAAAATCACCCTATGAAGATTATCTTATTTACTGGCAAGATCTGAGGATATGGATATTATATTCCTGAAAAATAGTGTAATTTTTGTTATACACATTTATATGCCTGTAACCTATGCCACTGCACTGAAAAGTACACTAGAAATGAGTCTAGTACGCAAGAGATAACTGAAGTAGTAATTTAGTCCACACATTGGAATAGAATGTGTGACATCATCAGAATATTAATTTTGGTTACTACTACAACTACTATTAATGATCTACATTTACCAGGTATTTGTTTTAGTCACTGTGCCAAGTCCTAGTGTATATGAAAGTCACTCTAGGTCATCATTTTAACCTCAAGAAAAAGAGTTCAATAGTCAAAGTGATAAGTATTAAAGATAAACTGTTCTCAAGCAAAGAAACTCAGTAAGGGGTCAGTTAAGTTGCTGAGCACTGGGAGGTTGTAAATTCTAAGTGTAATATTTAAACATTTTAGTTGATCCGTCATGTCCAACTCTTTGAGACCCCATGGAATGTAGCCTGCCAGGCTTCTCTGTCCATGGGATTCTCCAGGCAAGAATACTAGAGTGGGTTGCCATGCCTTCCTCCAGGGGATCTTCCCAACCCAGGGATGGAACTCAGGTTTCCCATATTGCAGGTGGATTCTTTACCATTTGAACCACTAGAGAAACCCTACTTAAACATTTTAAATCCATGTAGTCAATCCAGAATTTGATGCGTTTGGATTTCCAGCTAAAGCCCTTCTTCTCTCAGGCAACCCCAAGCCAATGAGAGGTGACAGGGGAACTGGAGGCTGTTTTTACCCGATGAGAGATTCCTCTCCCGGGACCCCCTCAGAACTCCTTATTTGTCAGGTCTGCATTGCAGTCTAAGGTTCTCTTGCCAAATCCTGCTTCCTAATCTCCTCACTTTGACGTTTTAAAATCTGTATCCTTGTCTGAAAAAGTTCCCCGCACAATCCTGTTTCCTTTCTTTTACCTTTTACTCCTAACTCCGCTTTAGCACTTGTTTCCAGGAGGACCCCAACTAGCAGAGCTGAACTAGCCTTACCATATACCATGTTCCTGCCCACGTTCCTTTAATGGCCCTGTTGCTATCTTCCTGTGTGATCATCACCAAGCCATTGCTCATCTCTGGTTCTTTATCATAAAGATGCTTAAAATAAAAAGTGATCCATGGGATGGTTTTGTTGAACATTCTAGAATTCTAGTTAGAGTTGATGACTCTGTTAATCGATTTCCATCTGATTGGAAAAAAAAAAAGTGATGACAACAAGGGTATTTATAAAAATATATTTCACAAAGTAGGAAACAATACAGGAGTTTCTCTGAATACAATACATGGAGTAAATAAACAATATTGCGTTAAAGCAAAGTAGAAAATTAAAATGATCTGCATGTAGTACTTGAGTTTTATCATACATTATCTACTCCTAAATGGCAGGTTTGCGTTACAAATTGAATATGCTCACATCTTCTAGCGCAGTTCTGTTTTGGAGTCTAATACGTTCTGTGCATCATCATGATGATCAGGGAGAGAAGTGCTAAAAACAGAAGCAGTAAAATTATGTACAAATCAGTTCCTGCTCTAAAACAGTGGGATCAACTTGAAGCATGTTTATTGGGCAGGGCGTTATGTAGATATCTAAAAGTCTAGAGTTTAAATATTCACATGAATCAATATACTTTCAGATGTTTGTGCTTGTTGTAAAAACACCAAATACTAGGATTATGAACAAAATAGAAAACAGTCCAAAAGTTTCTCTGGGAAAATGCTGCTCCTGCCATCACCAGTCACAATAACATTTTCTACTCTAAAGAGACTATTAGCTTCCCTTTGATAATATTGCCTGCCATACTCATCTCATCAAAATGTACATGTATTAAACATTCATTGTATATATATTTATATAAAACAATCTAAAGGATTATTAATGGATATAATTTAGTTTTTTTTTTCATATAGTCCCTTAATCTATAAATTACCAACCTTAATAAATAAAAGCATTAATGGACATCAATAAAATATTTATTTTGAGGATTAAACAAATAAATTCACGCGCTAGCAGTAAAACCATCTGCCTCTTATGTAGTCCACTGTGTGACACAGTTTCTCTTTGTATCCTTGTGGGAGAAGGTGAACTGGAGGGAAAGAGTAATCCTGGTTCCAGAGAACAGGCCCATTCGAATGAGATTTCTCTCCTCCCACCACTGAGCTGGCAGTCCCCACCCTGGAATGGATTACAAACATGAATATTTTAAGGCTCGACACAATATTTAAAGATGCTATTCCGTCTCTGATGAGTGGGGCCAACAATTATGTACAATGTGTGGTCAGCGTACCGTATAATCTAGGAGGCCTCCCAAAACTCCAAAAAGTCAGAATGTACAGCAGACCAAGTATTGCTTTATCATTAGTGGCAGGATCCTTACAGGCGAAGGGGAAAAAACCATTTGCATTTATAAAAATCCTCGCAGAAGACACATATCAGCAGCAAATTTCTTGCAGGTCCATTTTTCTAAGAAAGCACCTTTTTAATTTTGATTTTTTCCTCTTTATATGCCATTCCTCTAAGGAGGAGCCAGGATCCCAAACTTTGTCTCTGGTGGTCAGGTAAATATCAAATATCCAAAGACTTCTAGACACTCCACATACTTTAATTCACACTCCACAAGATTTATAACCTCCTAACATATACTTTTTAATTTTTATTATTAACTTTTTGGTTCAACAGTAAAATGTAGTTGAGTTTATAGATGATTGGTGCTAAACTTGCCTCTAAAACAAATAGCCACATTGGTTGTATCTAAGGGGAGTGACCCTAGAATATTACAGAATGCTCAGTTCCCTTCGATTTATTTATAATAATCCACTGTCAAGTTTCTTTGTCACTTTCACCGACAGAGTAGAGTTCGCCCAGTCTCTTAAAGCGGGGACCCCAGTCACTGAGGTAGTCAAAATTCTGGTCTGAGTCTGAGGTGGTGGACTCCAAGGAGCTGAGGGAGCCGGCCACGGACCCTCGGCCTTCATAGCCATAAATCTGAATGGAGTCATATGGTGGGGCTGTGGGATCATTATCTGCCTCGTGTAGCCGCACGTTTATAAATTCATCCACATCAACACCGTTCGGAACTGGCGCAAGCCCTTGCCTTGGCATAAACTGCAAATCTGGTTTAATATCTTTACGGGGTAAAAACCCATTAATTCCATCTGGGTTTTGTAAAGTTGCAATGTCAAAAGCCTCTGTGTCTTCTTCCCCTCCTCCTTCGTCATCATAGCGAATGATGTTTTCTCTCACGTCTTCATCATCTTTGATAATGAGTGGCTCGTTTTTGTGTCGCCGCAGAGTTACAAACAGCACCACGATGACTGTAGGAAAAACATAAAATAACAATTAGCCAGACAGACATATAATTTCACAAGTAACACATCGTGTATTTTGAGCAAGGGGCATTATTTAAAAACTTATGAACATGTAACTTTCGTGCATTCATTTGGGAATTAAGTGAAACGCCTTTCTGAAGTATGGGCACTGAATTTTGAGTGAATATTATTCTAGGTTGCTTCTATTTATTGAATGGTGATGAAGAAGCTGGGTTAAAATAACAAGTTTGCATCTATTCATGGTGAAGGCTACATTTAATACCACTGGGAGCTCTGGAGTGAATGATGCAAAATGTGAAACAGCACAGATAACATGAGTAACTTGCTGTGTGTCTTGGGCAGATCATTCAATACTTTTTGACTCCGTGCCTCTCTTCCATAAAGAAAAAGGAGCTGAACAGACTATATTGAGTATGTTTTGTGTTTTTCTAATAAGTTCTTCAAGACTGTTTCCAATACAATAATGTTCATTCACAGACAAAGTGGTATATTAAGGTGAATGTCAGCTTTGAATGGGCAACTTCTTCTCTTGTGTGAAAGTGCTAGCTTTCCTCTACCTGGTAAAGTAGAACTAAAGGTGGGGAAAGGGAGAGGAATGCATTAAAAGAAAAACAAAACAAAACAAAACTAGCCAGATCAGCCAAATCAAACTTGGGCTAATGACATCAAATATGGAAGGAAATGATGCTCAATACAAGATACCGGGTGAGCAGAACTGATATAACCAGGAAGGTAGTGACTGACATAACCTTTTTCCAAGGGCAGGATAAGATGTATGAATACCTTCCCTTTTGTGTCCTCTTACTGTCTAATCTCATTTTTATAATTGAATTCTTTAGCAGAAAAGTTACAAAAACATTTTCTTAATTTGCAGTCTTCATCTTAATTTGATTTTAGTATCAAGAAAACTATCTGAGAAACACAATGCAATTTTGAGAAAAAGTATTTTTTGTTTGCTTGTTTGCTTTCATCTTATCTCACCAAATTTTGTGATTGGATGGATTCAGCAACCCAACCCATACACTATTTAGATAAAAGAGTATTTTGGACACAGGAGAGCCCCCTCTTGAAGTAAACTGGTGTGCATCGGAACTCTGCGGGTCTTTTTATATAACAGTTGCTGTGGTAACCACTTAAGGTCCATCCCCACTTCCACCACAATTATTCGTAGTTTATCTTTTCACGGGTGATGGAATTGAAAAAGGCAATGAACATTTCTCTCCACCTGGACATTTACTATTACAATCCTTTTTTTCCCTCTTGGTGACCTCAAAGCTTGGAGAAGTGGAAAAGAGTTTTTCTTCCAAAGAATATTGACTAGGATTTTCTAGGTCGAGTTAGGGTTTTCTGTCCTTATTTACAGTCATTTATGAGCCAGAAAAATGGTGACCCCTAGGCTATGAAGAAAATACATACCTAGCAGCAAAATGATGCATGCTAATATGGCGATTAAGGCGCCCATACTGAGTCCAATCGGAAGTACATAAGCTTCAACATTACAAGACTGGACAACGCCGTCACTGCTACAGCCACAGACCCGGATGGTCAGGGTGCTAGTGCTGCTCAGAGGAGGATTCCCACTGTCACTGATTATGATTGGTAAGAGATAGACTTCTTGCTTCTGGCGGTTGAATCCATTATGCTTTGCCAAAATGCTGAGGGAATTATCTGGAAAAATGAAAATTAAAGTAGTTTGCATCATTTCAAAACGGCTGCCCGAACAACACTTGTTTTTCTAGTTCATAAATCCTCTGCAATCCTCACGACAATCCCGACTCCACTGAACCACTCCTGAACTCTTCTTCTTCCCTCTTCCCATTTTCCCAATTGGTATGGACCATACACACCCTTACAGGTTCAATGACAATGGCCTCAGGATAAACTAATGGAGTTTTACCCTCACCTTGTAAATGCAAAGGATTTCTCTTGCAAAAATAATCTTCAAGTGTCCTTTTATAGAACACAAATTACCCGAAGTCCCCATAAATAAATTTAATGTTCTTTATCCAGACAATGAAAACTAGACTATAAATTTCCCCACATTTTGAAAGCCATATTTGAAAAGCTTTGTGTTACAAGATAGACTTTATGACCATATGGCATACAAAACAATACACTTGATTCCCACAGGTACCTATTCATATAAAAAGAGTTATTTATGCTCTACAGCATTTACATTAAGATACACAAAAGTCCAATTTACTGCCAATTGGAGGAGATATGCCACATATTTTAAAATTCTGTAGAGAAGACCTAGAGTGGTTATACAAATAAGAATTAAATGAGAAGTCATAGGAGCAGGTGATCCATTTTTCATGTATTAATTATATGGAAATGTATACTGTTTATCTGGAGCAACCCTTAAGGACACTTAAGGGCATACTTCAGTTCAAAGTAGAACTGACTAGTGAGAAGTGATTGGTCCCATGGTAGCCCTATGAATCTCAAAATTTTACTCCCAAAATGAATTTCACCCCCAACTTTCTGTTGTCATTCATCCCTATGTCATGAACTGTAGCTATATATGCATATGTGTGTGTGTGTGTGTGTGTGTGTATATATATCTATGTCTGTTTTCTCATTTCAATTAATGACAGACAGAGGGCTATTCAGATGGGAACACTGATTATTTCATACTGATATTCAAGCCAAAAGCAAATAAACGTAACTTTGATTAATGTGTGCAGTACTATTTGGGCAAAATGATTATTTCAGTGGGATTTTTTTCAAATATTGACAAGTTTGCAGACCCCAGAACATTTGTCTGCCTCATTGTTGCATTTTAAGACAGACATTCCAAACCATTGTTGTACAGTTCCTGGTCATGGATGTCCCAGTGATTTCTAGAATACTCAAATACATGAACAGATATTCCACTCAAATGATTTTTATGTAAATGTGTTAAATCTTCTGTACCATATAGTACAGTGTGCTGTGCTATGCTGTGTTTAGTCGCTCAGGTGTGTCTGACTCTGCAACCCCATGGACTATAGCCCACCAGGCTCCTCTGTCCATGGGGATTCTCCAGGCAAGATTAGTGGAGTGGGTTACCATGCCCTCCTCCGGGGATCGAACCCAGGTCTCCTGCATTGCAGGCAGATTTTTTACCATCTGAGCCACCAGGGAAGCCAATACCAGAATTCAAAAAATGTGACAGACATTTCTTAAAATAAATGTATAAATTATATTTGTCTTTGCTTTGTTTAAGATATATGCAGACCTACAGTGTCTTGATAGTAAGCAGTTAGAGAGAAAAAAACTCTGAGTTAACATTTTTTTTCTAAGTTATTTCTGATTGTGTCTCATTATTTAGTAATTGAAAAGTGAAAAGAGGTTTCTAGTGGAAGTAAGCAGTGATATTCCAAATGATCTAGTAATCTTTATTTCCATGACAGAAGGAAATGCCAGTAAGCTAAAAGCAGGAGAACATTATCTCAAAACAGATACCAAATATATAGCTGTGTGTGTTATATTTCCAGAAAGTGTGAGACAAGTTTGAGTACAGTTAATTAGTACAAGGAATATTTGTGGATGATTTCATATACCATAGTTCAAAACAGAAGATGGGAATTGTTCTTCAAGATGCAATTAATAAAATTACAATGGAGGCTTTTGTCTTTTTGTGGTTAACATTATTTATATGAAAAACTATCTTTGCATAGTCTCTCTTTAAACAATCTATAATGATAATTTAGAAACTGCAGCAGGAGTATTATTCATTGCAGAACAAAGCTATCTCCTTTATTACTTAGAAAAGCATTGAGGAGTCTTAGACCTAACTCATTTTTTTCTTTTACTATTCCTGGTATCTGCATATGTTGCTCTCTTTCTATATAAAGAAAGTTATTGACTAAGTAAAGGAAGTTCATGGGTCATTTATGATAACTTTCACTTGCTACCTCCAGGGAAAGTCAATTGCCTATTTGCCTATTAATATTTTTACCATATTTTCAGTTGGTATTTACATTTATTATTAATTATTTTATTAGGTCAAATTGAATTGTCATTATTTCACACCCCCAAAAACCCATTGAATATTAGCAGTTTCACATACTTCAAATTCGGGTATTTGAAATACATATTTCTTTTAAATTGCATGTTGCAAATATGTTCAATAAAGTTCTGCTTTATTTATTTAAAACATATGATGCCTTTTCATTTTATTAAAATTTTAATCTCAATGTAGTCAATTTTATCAGTCTCTTTAATGATTAGTAATTTAGCCTTATTTTTTAAATTATTATTACATAAAAATTACTTTTCTTAATATTGCCTTTCACATTTAAGCAATTGTATGGTATCAATATTTTTCTGTAGTGATCATTGATTTTCCCAAGGTTAATTGTGGAGTAATTTATCTCTTACCCACTGACATTCAATTCTTAGTTCTCACAAATCAAAACTTTGTATATCTTCATCCTTTTAGGCTATTATGTTCTAGTGCTCTGTTTTTCTAATCTTGTATCAATATTATGCTTTCTATGTATGAAAAATTTATAATAAATCATGATGTTTGTTTTTCTCATTATGTTCTTCTTTAGGAATATTTCAGTCATTCTTGCTTATTTGCTAATCTCTGACAAATGCAGAACAGATTACCAAGTTCCATGAACATTCCTGTAAGAGTTTTACTTGAAATTATATTAAGATGTAAATACATTAAGAAAATTGACAACTTTAGTCTTCTATATCAAGACTGTGGTTTTTTTATTTAATATATGTTAAAATGTTTTTATTTTAGCTGCAAGAGATTTTCACATATTTCATTACACTTAGTATTTTATATATATATATATATAGTTGCTTTAGTACTTATTACCTTTTTGATATTACATTTTCATCTCATTGTTGCTAGTGTATAAAACATAACTTTTATATGTTGGATTTAATTTCAGTCACCCTTTAAAACATTTTTTTTTTTTTTTTTACTTATAAGAATATATCTCAACACAGAGATACATATGAGGAGCATGATAATGTGGGGAATTCCACAGTGGAACTGGAATTACAGTTTATAAAATTTATAAAATAAAATTTAAGCAAACTAATGTCTCTGGAAATAGTTCTGGAGAAGGGCACCAAACAGAGAAACATTTATTCAGGAAGCATAGTAGAGCCTGGTAGGAATGACTTGAGTATGGTGTTCCAACCAGAACCTGGTAGCTAGCTTCTGCACCCCTTCTCTCAGCTCTGCGAGGTGGAAACTGTACTCCAAATTGGTCCAGCCAAGAGCACACAGCTTCCTCGCTGCCACAGCTAGCAGTTGCAGGGCGATGTCACCAGTTCTCACCCTGCTCCTATCTACCTCTTAATGGACTAGATTCTGAGTTGGTGTGGACAAGGCAGGGTTCCTTTCTTCCTTGCTGCCCCTGCTTGGGCAACAGAGGCTCTATCTTGGCAAGACTTCATGGGGAATACAGGGCTTCAGTTGTGCTTGCCCTGAATTATGACAGTGGCTTCACACTGGGAGAGCCAAGCCAAAAAGACTTGAGGCTACTGTACCCTCATGTCAAGTGCACAGCTCCTAAAGTAGAGGTGTCACTCAGAGAAAAACAGCATAGTCTCCAACTCAGCTTCAAAGCCAGTGGCTCAATGTTTTGCCTCAGTTGAGAAGTAGAGAACCTAGAAACCTAGAAACTAGAAAAGAGCTGGAGAGGAGCCAGCCTGGGTCAGAACAATTCTGAAACACTGAGGGAAATACCTTTCTGAAAGAGCCCACATTTGGTTGGATTAGGGATTTAGATGATTTCTGAATTAAGAACAATGTAGATGATTTCTGAATTAAGAACAATGCAGAAAGCATCTAGCAACTAGTGAAGTTTAACAACGTGGACGTAGTCAAGGAAAGAGACAACTCTGCCAAAACCACTGCCATTTCTGGTGACTGTGGGCAAAGCCAAGGCTGGGATCCCCTGAGGTGAAACATCAGAGGCTTAGCGTTGCAGAGGGAAAACAGACCTCACTAAAATAATCCAGCCAGTTACTAAACAAATAAATGAACAAATTGCAATAACATGCCTTGGCTGAAGGGTCAATATCCAGAGTTACTATAATATATTCTCTAAAAATGTCCAGTTTTCAACAAAAGATTATAAGACATTCAAAGAAACAAGAAAGCATGACCCATAAATGGGATAGGGATGGGAGGTAGGAAGCAGGTGGGAGCAGGTTTGCTCTATGAGAGCAAGCAAAAATCAAGTTAAACAAAGACTTCTAAGAAACCATTGTAAATGTGTTCAATGAGCTACCGTAAACCATTAAAGAACTATGGAGGAATGATGACAATCTCATATCGTAGAGAATATAAATAAAGAGATAGACATTATTTTTTAAAAAGAACTTAATGGAAGCTATGGAGTTGAAAAGTACAGTAACTAAATGAAAAATTACAATAGCTAAACTGTAAATCTGAATTGGCAAAAGAAAGCATTAGTGAACTTGGAGATAGAGCAATAGAAATTTTGCAAACTGAACTATATAGGGAAAAAAAAATGAATAGAGCCCTAGAAATATATGGGACAAAATTAAGTCCACCAATATACCTGCAATGAAAATACTAGGAGACAAAGAAAGGAAAAGAAAAAATACGACGGAAAAACTTCAAAACTTTTTGGAAACATTAGTTTCCACTTTGAGAAACCAATAAAAATCAAGGTAAACACAAAGACACTCACAAAGAGACAGAAAAAAATACTGAAACTAAAAGACAAGAAGAATAGTCTGAAAGCAAGAGAAAGTTGACTCATCACTTCCAAGGGAACCTCAATAAGATTAACAACTGAATTTTTATAGAAACAGTGGACCCAAGAAGAAAGAAGGCTAGCACATTTAAAATGCTCAAATCAAAACCTTTCAACCCAGGATCATATATTCAGCAAAACTGTCTTTCAAAAAGAATGAAATAGAGATATCCCCAGATAAACAAAAAATTGAGGGAATTTGTCACCAGAAGACATGTCTTAAAAGAAACAAGAAAAAAAAAAAAAAAAAGAAACAAGAAAGGAAGTTCTTCAGACTGAAAGCAAATAACAAATAACCCCAGATGGTAATTCAACTCCACACTAAAAACAAAGAACATCAGGAGAAGTAATTATGTAGTTATAGAAGACAGTATAAATGCATAGTTTTTCTCTTTTCTTAACTTTTAAAAAGCAACTGTATAAAACTGTGCATACATAACATATTGTTGAGCATATAATAACTAAGATTTCAAAAGTAATGATTTGGTATCCCAATATTATATCCATTATATCCCATGTTATATCCATCAGTAATGAATAAAACAACTGCTGCTACAACTAAGTTGCTTCAGTCGTGTCTGGCTCTGTGCAACCCCATAGACGGCAGCCCACCAGGCTCCCCTGTCCCTGGGATTCAAGAACACTGGAGTGGGTTGCCATTTCCTTCCCCAATGCATGAAAGTGAAAAGTGAAAGTGAAGTCGCTCAGTCGTGTCCAACTCTTAGCGACCCCATGGACTGCAGCCTACAAGGCTCCTCCATCCATGGGATTTTCCAGGCAAGGATAAAAGGACTAGTCAGAAGTAAATAAGCAATAGAAGATTTGAACAACAGTATGAATCCACTATACCTAACATATTAATAGAATACTCCACCCAAAAACAACAGAATATTCTTCTCAAGCACACATGGAGCATTCTGCATTATGTATCATAGGCTAGGCCATAAAATGAACCCCCATAAATTTAAAAGGATATAAATAATACAAAATGCATTCTCTGACCATAATGGAATGAAATTAGATATCAATAATAGAAAATAATTGGAGGAAACTCACAAATATATGGAAATTAAACAATGTATTCCTCAAAAACCAATGACTTAATAAAGAGATCAAAAGGAAAATTTTAAAAAAATATCAGACAACATAAGTGAAAATGCAGTCAATCAAAATTTGATGGATGTAGCTATAGCAGTGCTTAGAAGGATACTTACAGGGTTAAGGCCTATATGAATTTTCTCCTATCTTACTATACTAACAAGAATCTCAAATACAATTTTTAGTATAAGAAATTATGGTCCACACCTGTTCTTGATATTAAAAAAAGAGAAAATAGCTTTTGACTTTCAGCATTAAGATAACTGAAGGTGCTTATTTGAAGATACTGTTTATAAAAGTGTATTCTAGTTTGTTTTCAATTTAATTTTTCTTTCATTTATTTGCTTCACAACGATGTAAAGCAGAAAAGTAGTCATATCAAGGACTTAGCTGTTCACTACCTCTAAAACTTGGCTTCAGTTATATTATTATGTTATTTAAAAACCTTCGTTACAGTCCTTCATATGTAGATGCATTTCCATGTTATATCATCTTGTTGTCTTGGAAACTTAACCTGCTCTATCCTATGGCTTCTTATCTTAATTATATTTACTGCATTTTTTTTCTTTTTGAGCATAACACATGTAAGAGGATAATACCTTGATAGTGACTTATCAGAGAAAACAGACATTTTATAAAACTGGAAAATATATGAAACAAAAAAGATGAAATGATCACTGCAAGTCCATAGACACATAACTAATGATGTTTTTTAAATTACATCTCTTGAAATTGAGTATATAGTTACAGAGTTTGACAAATATAGAACAATATTTTGCCAAGATTTATTTAAGAAGAAAGTAGGCTCTTAAATTCTCTAGTGTGGACTAATATCCAGCTGGATAGATTAGTATCCAGCTGCTACCCATCTAGTGCAGTTGTGTTGCCTTGAGATAGAAACATAAAAACCTTATCACCTAGTTCTCTGATACTCTCAATAGGTGGAATATTCCCTAGTATTTTTCTCAGCTAGGGATTTTCTTGTTTCCTCAACCTTTTATAATGTTTTGCTTATGAGCCTTATACCAAGGAAGACGAGTAACTCCATTTTCAGAACCTTGCTTCATACTCCACACCCATTTGTTTCTGTTTATGACCAACTATTGAAGGAAAGATCATGAAAGGTGTTAAGGTGGACTAATAGCACCAGGCATACTTAACATGACAATATGCCTTAGTAGTGGTATAGTTTGGTTCCTTTCTCCTTATCTGAGTAATACAAGGGACACACTAAATAAAGAAAAGACCAGGTAAACAGTAGGTGCATAGACTTGCTTGCTTTCAGATAGCACATTGCAATTATGCCATTATGTATGAAATTTCTTTCAGATTTTGACAACAGAATAATTTTGAATACAAATAGCTACTTGAGGACTTCCTGGTGTCCAGTGGTTAGGACTCTGTGCACCCAATGCAGGGGGCCCAGGTTCAATCCCTGGTCGGGGAAAGAGATCCCACATGCTGCAACTAAGACCTGGCACAGACAAATACATAAATAAATACATTTTTAAAAGGTTACTTATATTCTTAGTTTTGCCAAGGTGTTATTCCAGAACACTTGTTATAATTTTACTGGAAATTGCTAGAAGCTGTAACAAAGGCAGCCATCTTAAAATTAAGTTCTTAGAAGTTTTTGCAATAGTTTTGACTTTATAGAGACAAATAGATAATATTCAATACATTTGTGTATTATCTTGCTAGACTCTAAGCTCCTTGAGGGAGACTAACTAGCCTTTGTCACAGCTCTCCTCTCAGTCCCCAGCACGGGACTTGGTGCAGAACAAAGATGCTTATAACAACATTAGTCATATTGTTTAACCTACGTTTATTTGGTCTTGTCTCTCTTCTTTCTTTCTTTGTTCTAGCCCTCTTTTCTGAGTTAAGCATCTTCTGTCTTTAGGGCTTTTATACGTGCTCTTTTTTTTTTATGCCTGATAATCTCTCTATTCCTCCTTAGCCCTAATTTGAATTATTAATATTTAGGCAATCTTTATGTCTGTGCTTAAATATCACTTCTTTGGGAAAAATTTCCTTTACTAGTCATCCCCAATCTCCCCAGATAAATTAGTTATATAGTCTTCTAAAAACCTTTTCAATTTCATCAAAACACTCATCACAAAAAATGTTGTCATAATGGGTATATGATAGACCACTGGGGATACAGAAATGAACTAGGGAACTTCCAAGTAACAAATAACCAATTTAAGATGCATAATGAATACTCAGCAAATATTTGCTGAATAAATGAATAAGCAAGTAATCATTAGCCATATTTTGTGGGACTCATATTTATTTCCATTTATGTTATTTTGTCATAGAGGATTATATTATGGTTCAAATAAATCAGTGAGAAGGTTCAGTGTCAGGCTATTGGAAAGAATATATAGCCAGGGTCTTATATGGAAATTTAAGAGAAATATTGATGGTTTCCAAGTCTTTCCCTGGACCTGCCTCATATCCTGTAATATGAACAATAAACTGAGGATGCTTATATTCAAGTAGAGAAGACTCAGGGAGGAAGAAACATTGCTATAAAATATCTGAAACACCATCATTTAAAGAGGTATACACCAGAGTTCTGTTTTACTGAGTTGAAATTGGATGACTTAGTCCTACATTCAGGAAAGGGCTCCTAATCCAAGTAAGTATCTTCTCTGGTTTCTAGAAAGAATTTCCTCTTGATTCTTGATATTTGGTCTTCGAATCATTTGGAATTGGAAATCAAATGACCTTTCTTCAAAGGTACATTAGTACCCTTATAAGAAAAATTTCCTTTCGTAACTGAGTTAATAAATGTTTGTTATAGTCTGAACTTGTGTGGCTCAAGAATTCATATGTTGAAACCCTGACTCCACCCCCCACACCCCCACCATTGTGGCTGTCTTCAGGGATGGAGTTTTTAAGGAAGTTCACTTCAGTTCAGTTTGGTTCAGTCACTCAGTTGTGTCCGACTCTTTGCAACACAAGGACTTCAGCACACCAGGCTTCCCTGTCCATCACCAACTCCTAGACTTTATTCAAACTCATGTCCATCGAGTCAGTGATGCCATCCAACCATCTCATTCTCTGTCATCCCCTTCTCCTCCCGCTGTTAATTTTTCCCAGCATCAGGGTCTTTTCAAATGAGTCAGCTCTTTGCATCAGGTTGCCAAAATATTGGAGTTTCAGCTTCAGCATCAGTTCTTCCAAGGAATATCCAGGACTGATTTCCTTTAGGATGGACTGGTTGGATCTCCTTGCAGTCCAAGGGACTCTCAAGAGTCTTCTCCAACACCACAATTCAAAAGCATCAATTCTTCAGCACTCAGCTTTCTTCACAGTCCAACTTTCACATCCACGCATGACCACTGGAAAAACCATAGCCTTGACTAGATGAACCTTTGTTGGCAAAGTAATGTCTCTGCTTTTGAATATGCTATCTAGGTTGGTCATAACTTTCCTTCCAAGGAGTAAGCATTTTTCATTTCATGGCTGCAGTCACCATCTGCAGTGATTTTGGAGCCCAAAAATATAAAGTCTGACACTGTTTCCCCATCTATTTCCCATGAAGTGATGGGACCAGATGCCATGATCTTAGTTTTCTGAATGTTGAGCTTTAAGCCAACTTTTTCACTCTCTTCTTTCACTTTCATCAAGAGG